>NC_080426.1:12690809-12990809 GCF_029873635.1 Malania oleifera
TGGCCAACTTCTTGTCAAGAAACTCCGCTCCCTTCCCCAAACCCTCCTCTACTCTGTCGCCGACAAGGCCCTCGTCTACCTCCACTACGTTGAGACTGACTCTTTTCCCGCTGTTGCCGAACTTCCCCTCACCTAATCCCTCCTCGCCACCAACATCGCCGCCACCATCTCCCCCCGCTTCTTCCATGACAACCACATCGTCGTCCTCTGCGGTGTCATCTGCATTTTCGACAATGTTTGCACCACAACCTTGAAGAAACTCGCCGCCTTGCCCCTTCTACGCAACGCCACAGCAAATATTCACCCACTACCTCAATTCCTACGACTAGAGCCATTTTATGATCTGTATGACCTCGACACTCAATGGCAGTAGGTTAGAAAAGAACTAAGCGAGGAGGACTGCAATTGGCTATTGAAAGAGCAACTGAAATTGGCAGGGAGATAGGTGTCAGAAAGGAGGATTGTGGAACGAATTTCATGAAATAACCTGAACCTAGAAAATAAAAGAAAAGGAAAATAAATAAAGGAAAGGAAGAAAATTTAAAGGGGTAACACAGCGGGGCCTTGTTGACAAGAAATTACTGAGAGGCAAAAAAATTTTAGGTTTAATGGATTCGTTGACGAACCCGCTGTTCTTATCAACGAATATCCTTCTTTGGCTTCTCGACGAGTACACATGGCACTGCAACTTATATAGATGCCATAAGTCGTTTTCTTCACAAAAACAATCTCCTCTCTCACTCTCTCTCTAGGGCTTTAGCCCACCCACCTTCTCTTTTCGATTCTGACCCGGATTCAGCCCGATTCGGTGATCGGAAACCACCACGAGGTTCCTAGGGCAATTCTCTCTAAGATAATCAGAGCGGATTCGTGATTTGGAGTTCTTGTGCACCATCTCAAAACTAGGGTAAGGGAGTTATTTTTAAGATTGTTTAGTTATTTAACTATGTGGACTTGGAAATGTTAGAATATTGGGCATTTTGGGGTTGTACCGATTAAGTTAGGATTTTTGGAATATAGGGTTCCGTTTTTCCATTCGTTTTAGGCAAAACTTTGAGGAATAGTTAAAGGGAATAAGTTATAACAACTTATTATAAATTTTTGAACCAATTAAATTCAAGTATGTAAATATATATATATATATATATATATATATATATATGAGTATGAATTTCCAAATGGTTTAGGTGTTTGAAAAATGATGATTTTGAATATAAATTATAATTGGGGGAAAAAACTGTGTGGAATGAGAATAACCCTTCATAATTAACCGATTGTGAATATTGCTTGGTTGAAAATACTATTTGAATGTGAATACTGTTTGGTGGCGAATACTGTCTATTTGTGAATATTGTCTGGTTGTGAATATAAATGTGTATGTGAGATTTGTTTGTGAAAGCTTACTGAGATATACGCAGTAGCCCTATGTGGGCCACGTACAAAGTAGTACACAGTAGCTCTATGTAGGCCACGTAGTGAGATATACGCAGTAGCCCTAAATGAGCCATGTACAGGGTGGTATGCTGTAGCTCTATGTGGGTCACATACTGAGATAAACGTAGTAGCCTTGCATGGGTCACATTTTTGGTAGTACGCAGTAGCCCTATGTTGGCCACGTACTAAAAATGATGGTGGTTAGGGAATGAAGTGAGTAGAATCCTGTGTGGATGTGAATTGAATGGAATGTATGGTATCCTGTGTGAATGTGAATCCTATGTTGATGTGAATTGAATGGAATGTACTGAATCCTGTGTGGATGTGTGATAATGTATGTAAATACATGTATTTCTAGACTATGATTGATATTGGATTGTGTGTGAATACTGGTTTGTGAATTTTATTGCATGAATATTTATGGTAAAGTAAATCTCTCTACTCGAGGACTTACTGAGTAAGGTGAGGGACTTGATCGGTATCAGTTGTAGTTGCACTTGAATTAAAGGGTAAGGTTACAAATGGTATTAGAGTAAAGGGGCGTTACATGTATGGGCGTGTAAACTCTCCAATCCTCAGGAAATTTTGCTATAAATATTGGTTATGTATGTGCAAGTTTAGTTTTGCTTATGGGTTGTCAGTTACTCTTGATTAACAAACAACTACATTTTGTATTTACTAAAAATTTATTTGCCACACACTATTATAATTTATTCTTTCCTTATTGAAAAGTGACTTGTAGTAACTCGCAGGAAAAAAAATAATTAATAATAATAATACTAATAATAATAAATTAAATTAATTAAATTAACAAGTAAAATGAATAGTTTAATAAGAAAAAAAACATATTGAAATAATATATATATATAGGTAAGATATTATAATATATATGTAATATATATGTTAAAGTTTAATATATATATATATATATATATATATATAATGGTATAAGCTTCAGGAAGCTTCTTTTCAATTTGGCTGTTTCAATCCAATCTGAATTGGATTTCCTGCACTAGAGCTCTCAATCTCTCTCATTTCTTGTCGTCTCCTCGTCTCCTCTCTCCCACTCTTCTCAATCTCTTCTCCAATATTCAGCCAATTGGAAATCCGAAAATATCATTGGGTTCCTATCACCACCACCGACAATCCTACTGGAGCAGATTTGTCGTAGGAGCAGCGTAGGCATATCTCCTGGGGTAAAGTCAATTTTCACTCTTACTTAAATTTTTCTTAAACCAGAATCCCAATTAATGAACGAAAATTGTCAGAAGACTCATGGGGAGATTTTCTACAATCTAGTCGAAGCGGGTTTTCGAATTGAAGTTTTGGGGCACCAACCTTAAATCAGGGGTAAGCTTAATAATTTAGGCTTTATTAGGCTATTTTGTGTATTCGGAACCTAGGAAAATTTTAGAGAAAGTTACTCTGAAAGTTGTGATGAATAATGTGGTTAAGTTTGAATTTCAGGATATTAGGGGTTTTTGAACACCTGGGGTGTAGGCCGAGGTGTTATCGAACTTTTCAGGAATCAGGTAAGGGGATTAAATTAAGTCAGGAATTTTATTTAATTTGAACCGATTAAATTAATACATATATATATATATTTATTTATTTATTCATTTAAGATTTTGAAGGTTATTCTGAAAACCAACCATTCAAAATTAATTTTACAAACTTAGGATATATGGTATGGTATTTTGAATAGAAACGAACGGAGGAAAGCTTGATTGTTTATATTGATATGTTTAAATGTTAAAATTGTGTGGCCGATGATTATTTGGTAGGATTTATTGTTTAATTGGATTTGAGATTATTTGAGAAATACTGGAACTGTTTGTGAAATACTAGAATTGTTGCGAAAAATACTGGAAATGTTTATGAATAATGCAGGAATTTGAATTGATGTTTTAAATGGTATTTTTTATTATCTAAATTGCATGATATGCTTTAATTAGAACCCTGAGGACCAGTGTATTATGAGCACGGTACTGTTGTTAGAGATTTGTTATGTGGCCGTGTGCGCCCATACTTGTGTAATGACCTCAAAATTCTTATCATTATATATATATATATATATATATACACACACACAATAAACATTCCTACACAGCGAAAACACAAATCATAAAACCATTTATACATAAATTGTACAATACCAGAATTCAGAATATACAGACCATACAAAAATATCCCTCTAGTGTCATCTATCCAAAAACATACACCATTCTGAAAAAAACTTACCCTATAACCAGGGTGATCTGAGCTACACTCTATTCGCGAGCCTGATCTGCTCGCCTCACTGGCTCACCTGAAAAATGTTAGAGTAATGGGATGAGTCAACACTCAGTAAGTGAAAATATGCTATCACTAGTGTGTGGCAACTAAGTCAAGGATACTTTTAAAAATAATAACTAAACTGCAATGAAATAAATCATCTATAAAACATATATTTCTTTCATAATTTAAAACATATTGTATCGTCTGTTTTTCTACTTTTCATACTGGTAATATCATACTATACTGTAAAACTGTAAACATATATATATAACTATGCTTTTATTCCTAGGACTCTGTACGTCATGATTTGACCCCTCATGATAGGGTTGTGCGGCCCGTAGGCGAGACTCTATTTGGTCGGCCCTCCAGATAAGTTATCATATTCTACACTACCTCAGTCCGGCCAAACTGCATCCTCTCCTAAGTTCGAGACTGGCTACTACCTCGTCAAATCGGTCCCCTCAACCCAGTATAACGCAAGTTAATGCAAGTTAAGTTTAATTAAAATTTAATCAACAATTAACTGTAATAAGTATTTATTATAATGCAAGTTAAGTTTTTTCTTTTTCCTTTTTGTTAAAATTGTTCTCAAAAGGTGCCCGACTGCCTGAGAAGACAGAACAGAGACGAAAAATGAGGAGCACCAAGTTCCTCTTCACCAATGGGATTTTTCTTACCACCTCCGCCCCTTCGTCTCTTTCTTCCTCCAATCCCATCCAGGTTTGTTCCCCATTCGCACAGATTTATTTATTTTTTTCTTCCATGAAAAAATGTTTTAGTTTAATCGCTGAGAAACCATCAGCAGATTGGAAATTTTCGTTTATTTTCTTTTCTTTTCTTTTCTTTTCCTTTCTCTTCTTCTATTTTCCCCGGCAAAGTAGCAGTTTAATTTGATTGCTCACAGTCCAAAATTTAATTAACCCAGGGGCTTACACAATAACTTGCACTCACAACGATGCTTCGTGCCTCTTGTTTTGGGAAAGACATTTGCGTAGACTTGCCGATTCGGCGAGGATTCTCTGCAGTTCCAGTCTCGAACTTCTTTTCAAATTTGGAAAATCTGAGATTTCCTTTTCAATGCAATCATCAATTTGGGAGTCCGTGATTCAGTCCCTTGTTAACGATTCAATGAGTAAAGTGTTCGAGTGAGAGGAGAAGCGGTGAGGAATTGGCAATTACGGCTCTTGTTAGTGGTAATTTAGAGAAATTGAAGGGAAATGAAGAGGTTAATGGCGATAGAATATCTCAGGCTCTTGATGTGTGTGTGCATGTCGGGGCTTATGTTCCTCCGGTGTTTGGTATACGAGAACATGGTGCGCATTTGGCTGTGGTGGGTCGTGGGAGGGATGTTGTGTTATGAATAAGGTCGGTGATACCGACCAGAAGGGGATCCGAGCAGATCAAAGGGCTCAGATGAGGTGGTTCGCTACAGGGGAGCTCGAACAGAAGGGGTCCGAGCTGATCGTCAGATTGAAGATGCCGAGCAGGTTGAAGAGCTCGGACAAGGCGGGTCGCTACAGTGGAGCTCGAACAGAGGGCTTGAGGGGCTCGGACGAAACGGCTGGGTGTAGGGGAGCTCGGATCGAGAGTTCGGAGCTGAGGTTGTCAGAAGTGGGCGTAGGGGAGCTCGAACCGGGGGTTCGGAGCTGAGGTTGGCGGAAGAGGCCGAACTGAGTGGGGAGCTTGGGCGGGTCAGCCACTCGCAGGTCAGCTCTTCGCGGGCTGAGACGTCATGGGCCAAGGCATGGATCATGTGGCAGCTGGGCCGGGTGCTGGGCCGAGCTGCCAACTGCAATAGAGCGCATGGGGTATTCCAGAATAGTAGTTAGAGTTTGTTATGTATAAAGCTAGGGGTCAGCGGGAATACAGGGGAGTAGAATTTTCGGAATCAATTTGTTTTTCTATTTTTGGAGAGTGGCTCTCTCGAACTAGCCAATCTGTTCTTTCTCATTTCCATTTCCTTTGTATGCATTGAAGTATTAAATTGAGTTCATCTCTATAATTTCGTTTTCTTGCGAGTAATTCATTCAATCAATGAATCATCACTCACTTGAGTTCATTACAAATTGTGTTGAGCTCATTTCATTTCAAGGGGGTTCATTACATGTTGCGGCCGCGAATATTCTGATTGGGTAAGGTTAGTGTTTGCATTTAGATTCATTATGAATTAAGCATCACGAGTTTCTTTATGTTAACTCTCTACAAAAATGAAAGAAAATAATTTATTAGTTCATTGTTTTAATATGAAATTTTCTTTTAAATACAAGAAATTTGGTTTATTTACTACATATTTGAACTAAGCAGAGGTTTTAGGTTTTGTGGTAGAAATCAAAATAGATGAGCTTGTTTTTTTTCAGCTTTCTTATTATGTTGATTCTGTAACGTGTAAATGGGGAAGTTTGTTGTCTAGATAGGATTAGGAAGCCTCTAGAGAAGTTGAAGCCTTTAGAGATTTTGGAATGCTTGATCAACTAAGTTATACAGATCATGGGTCTTGTTTTATTTAGGCCTTATAATTAATTGTATGGCATAGGTTGCTTTAAATTTATTTTCAGGACAACAATGAAGCTGAAGAGAGATTCTTGAATGATAACAGAAATTCATATTCTTTTGAAGTCCAAACTGCTCTTCTTAGAGACGGGGTCCTTCGAAATTATACGCCAACTTGTGATTGAGTAAGTTCCTCTCATGGTGCTTTAGAGATTTTATACACACACGCACACATTCAATATGTGATGCCTTGTAGGCTCTCTGAGATTCATACATTATGGAAAAGACTAGGGGCTCTCTTAGGAATACAAATTTTAATGAACCAAAGCTTGCCAGAGCATTTTGACAACAATGGTGTCAAATTAAATGTGGACTTCCCTAGTTGGGATCATAGTCCCGTGATAAACTGTGGAGTTTGGACAGCAATGGAATTGCCCATATGCACATTGATCACTGGTTTTCTATTGTGGCTGCCTTTCAATACCCAATGCTAGAATTGGAAATGTTTTGTTCTTTCTACATGTGTCTTTAGAAAGTGTTGCTATGCTTCTATGTGAATGCAAAATGAAAGGTTAATATGTTTATAGAAATATGTTGTATTATTATAACATCTGCTGTTTGCCTAGTGATTCTGGACATTTTCTTGAGTGCAAACCTCTGCCCACCGTCTTCACTGGCACGATATGCTCATTTTTTTTTTTCAGTAAATGAAGGGCAGTGCATTGTTTACCAAAATGGGAGAATTATGTAACAGGATTCGTTTGGTGCAGAGTATGCTTGACCAAAGGGATCCCACTTCGAGAAGTTGCCCCCTCATGGTCAAAGCATGAAACCTGGGAAGAGGCATTTGTAACAAGTAAATCTCTTAGTCCTAATTTTTTTTCATAGGCAGGCAATCACTGTTTGGGCCTCCAGCATTTATTTTGTAGTGAGGACAGCCATAAGTCCCACAGCACCTCTCTAAGTGCTGCAAATGCTTGATTATTATGTTTCAATAATTAAGAGCTTGATTATTTTAAAGTTAGTCCCTTTAAAAAAAAATCTATTATATATTAATTGAAAAAATAATTATAAAATAAAACAGCAAGTGCAAACATGATTAATAGCCCCTAGAAGAGACTAGTATGATTCAATTCAACATTTTGTTTGTTTGGGTTTGATTGTGTTGTAGCTCTATAATTTGGATGAGGTTTACCATTGGATGAACGGCATTGCTAATATTGACCCCATAAAAGAAACAGTAGGTACAACTAGTCCATGAACAGCCAATGCAATTTAAAAATTGGATAGATTTGATCTTGTTGCCACTGTAAAATATTTGTTTGGCCGAGGACTTCCAAACACATCGTAAGCTAAAATCGTGCTTACGAATAACCAACCTGCAATGAATAAGATCCAGTAATACTATGAATGACACAATATCAAATGTTGGTGATAATATCAGCAAAAGAATGTTCTCTTGTGCTTCAATGTTTGTGTATTATTTTCATCAATCCTAATTTTGATGTTTCATTTGGTCAGAAATTCATTTTGAAGGTTTTATCATTTGTCAAAATGCTGTTTGCATCAACACCTACTTTTATTTATATATTCATTTGTGTATTTATTTGTTTAGTTTTGGAAAACTGTATTGGGAGTTCTTTGTGTTGTTGACTTAGAATCCCATGAATCATGTGCATCTGCTGGCAACATGTTTCAATTCATAAACACACACATACACTATGAACGCATGCACTTTCATAAATGTAAAAGCTAAGCACAATGCATTTGTTACACATATATGTATGTTTTCTTATTTATATTAATTTTAATTAGTAACAAATGATACACGCTTTTCATTAACTACAATAATGACAAATGCACCCATTTTCTTAATAAATATCAATTCAAGATACAAAATTTTTATTGATAATGCATGAAAGGATGTATGTATCTATTTTCAATCTTTCATGAAAACAATTATAGAAAATGTATCTAAATTTTACAATTTAAATATTCTGAAACTTTGAATTATTCAACTTATTGTCAAATTGTACAACTTACTCGTATATTAATAAGTTGCGGCATATTTTGAGTGAAATTCAACAATAAATTGTACAATTTTTTAATACATTTTACATTAAAAAAATATTCTACAAGTTGTTAATTCATTCCTTTAAATTTTGAGAATGCATTAATAATTTTTTTTATTTTTTTATTTTGAAAAAGTAAATTTATTAAGAGGGAAGAGACAAGCAAGTGGCTTGAAGCTTCCAAAAAGGGATACAAACCATCTCCTTCGACCTGTACCACCACCACCATCACCTCCGACCACCTCCGACCAACACCCTGCATTACATTATTTTACAACACCCTACTTAACGTGTCACCGTGAGTTGCATCTTCTCCGGCAGCCACCACAACAGCCAACACCACAGCAGCCTCCCGTCCCACGTTCCAGCCATAACTTCCGATCACCATCATCTTCTCCACCACCACCAGCACCTCAAACTACAGCTTCCGATCATCATCACCAACCACAGCCTCCAATCACTGCCAGAGTCCCCAACCTCCATCCACTATCACCATCACCTTCGAATTGTACCTCCACCACCATCACCTCCGACCACCGCCACAGCCTCCAACTCCAACCACCATCTTCACAAGTGGAATTCTCAACAACCATCACCATTTCCTTCGACCTGTACCACCACCACCATCACCTCCGACCACCTCCACAAACACCATAATCACCTACAACCATCATAACACCAGGACCAATCATTTACATCTAACTCAGCTCTCTATGAGCAACTTTGTGGCTGGTACGCAGGCTACTCTCTTTCTTAAAAGCTTTTAATCATCCCCACATGTTACTCTCTTAAGCCATTAAACCAATCCAAGGAATCAACATCATTCCAAAGCGAGCATGAAGATGACATTCATGGGGGGCAACTCTTCAGTGGATCTGAGCCAAACCTCTAGATTCAAAGAGGAGTTCTTATCAATCACAGCAAGAGGTCGGGGCTTTGCAAGATTCATACTTTTTCACGTTGCAGTAGTCCCATGGTTGGTCGCAAGCTTAGAGATGGTGGCTCGTGAAAAAAGTCAAATTAAGGAAGTAATCTAAAAAGGTCTCAGAAACGGTTATCAACAGAGGCATCTTTTTTATCGACTTCAAGATGGATGCTCAGATGGAGGAAAGCAAGAGATTGAAGCAAGAAATCAAAAGCATCAAATTGGTGAACAAGACAATACAAGGAAAAGAAAGTCATAGAGAGTTTTTAAGAAACGAAGGCAGACTCAGTAACAAAATAACAAGCGAGAAATCATATGCGCAAGCTTTGAGGGGCAGCGATCCTTTCACTGTAGGAGAATGCAAAATCACCTTTGAAGAATCCGGTATTTTTCTTCAAACGGATACCAAAAGCACCAACGAAAGAGTTGAATTTCTCAAGTGTTTTATTGTAGGCTACTTCAAAGATGACCCAATAGAAATGCGAACCATCAGAAAATGGTGCATCGATCATTGGAACATCAAGGGTGGGCTGGAAATCAGAAGAATGGTATTTGATCAATTATTATTTATCTTCGACTGCAGAGAATTAACCAAGGCGATCTGGAGATCAGGTTCAAGGTCTGTTTATGGGAGATCAATGATCATCTAAAGATGGAATCCAGCCACGTTACGTCATAAACCAAGGGAGCTTAGAACTTTTAACTGGATCCATATCCAAGGTCTCCCGCTTCATCTCAGATGCAGTGCCATGGTGGAAGCCATAGAAATGCTTTGTGGAGGACGATTGGAAAATCCCTTGCAAGTCGATTGGTTGGGAGAAGTAATTAGAATCAAAGTGAAGGCTGAGCGTAATATAGCGGAAGCTGTGTTCATCGCCGACGGGGACACCAGTTTTAAGGTTGAACTCGTTGAAGAAAGGCATAGATCCATTTTGAAAAGACCAACACGGATCACAAGCCATATCCCCGTAACCCATTCAGCAAAACATTCCCGAAATCGGTCATCATCGGAGACACGAATTCCTGCAACGTACTCCGAGATCATGAAGGAAAAAGTAAGGGGTCTTCAAGAAGGTTGAATACCGGAGAGGAAAAAATGCAGAGAATAGAGGGGTTCACAAAGAAGAAGAGGGCTGCTCAGTTAGAGTTGGAATGGAGACAGAGAATTACACAGAGGGCTGTTTGACTACTAGAGTAGCACATAAAGGGCCGCGGGCTGCTCGGCTGGGGAAGTACACGTTGCCTTTGCTGAAGCTGACGGAGACCGGAGATCGATGCCATGTAGAGCTGTTGCAGAATTTGACGGATACCGGTGATTAGGTGCCATGCAGTAAGACCGGTGCCATGCAGAAGCTGACGTAAATGGGAGAACAGAGGGATGCTCGGCGGGCGGCCGGAGAAGAAGATCAGGAAGCTGTCAAAGATGGAGATTCGCCGGAAAAGAAGGAAGGAAAGTTGTTGGTGGGTAGCACAACCCACTTCCCAAAACATTAGCACGTGGGCAGAAAACAAAAGCAAAAACAGCAGCACTTCCCGTACCTCAAAGGTGCATACTCGGGAAACGAAAAGGAAAAAAGGAAGATCGTGCACGCAAAGCAAAAGCAACATACGCAGCAGCAGGTTTGATTGTATTAATAAAATTTACCTTTACCGATCCAAAAAAAAAAAGAAAAGGCAACATACCCAGCACCATACTCCAGAAGGCTCTTTTAGGGATGTCAGGGAAAAATTGTACGGCCCATGCAAGCAGCTGTAAACCCAACAAATGGTTAGGACTAGGATGGGTGACCATTTGGGTGCGATCATACCAGCACTAATGTACCGGATCCCATCAGAACTCCGCAGTTAAGCGTGCTTGGGCGAGAGTAGTACTAGGATGGGTGACTCCTGGGAAGTCCTTGTGTTGCACCCCTTCTTTTGAAAGAAATTGCCCCCAGGGCTGAGCTTTGTTGGCAGGGCGGACTCCAGGGGTTGCCTTTCACGAGGTCAGGGATCTTCCCACCCCAGGTTCGATTCCTGCGGCTGGGCGCCTGAATTTACCCCTCTGTGGTGTGTGGGGCCATACTACAGGGCGTGGGATTAGTCACAGTCCGGTGCGACGGACCGTAAAACGGACGTCGTTGACGGTAGTGGACACCCGGGACGTACCCAAAAAAAAAAACCAAATGGTCAGGACACTCGATTTACCTCCCTGCAGGGTCTTGGGGTGGGTTCTGGGGCGTGGGGATTAGTCTCGGCTGTGATGCATCCAGGGTCATCTGGTAGATGCCGGCTGGGATGCATCTAGGGTAATCTGATAGATGCTGGCTGGGAACACCCAGACGATATCCAAAAAAAATAAAAAACAAATGGTCAGGACACTGGACCTTTCTCAAACAAAGCCGACTCTTCACTCGGTTTGGTAGCCCCAACAAACTAAGCAGATGAGATCGTGAATCCCAATATCAGAATATCTCCAGAACCCGTGCAATTTCAGAACTCATTTCAGGTAAGTCCTCCATCTTGCTGTAATTGTGGTTTAGTTGTGGATTTTTCTTGTTTTAATATTGTCACAGATAAGAACAAATCTAGAGATTGGGCTATAGAGAGAGCAGTAGGAATCGGTAGTGAAGTTGGTATTAGAAAGGAAGATTGTGGGCAGAATTTTAAAGCTCTTTTGACAATTATTGAGAAATGTAAGACATCTATGGATACAACTTCAGTTCCAGTATGAATCCAAAAATTTTATCATGGAATGTTAGAGGACTCAATAGCAAGGAAGGACTCAATAGCAAGGAAAAACGGAGTAAAATTAAGCATATGTTGGATTTTTGGAAATTGGACATCATTTGTTTCCAGGAAACAAAGTGTGATTATATAAAAAAAGTAACGATGAAATCCATATGGAAAATCAGTGATGTTGATTGGGCAGTTTTGAGCTCAAGGGGAGCATCGGGAGGAATTCTGGTTGCAAGGAAATCTAGTTTATTTAGACAAAAACAAATTGTTGAAGGCAACTTCTCTCTCTCTCACTAACATTTTAGAATATCCTGGTGGGAGGAGAGTGGATTTTATCGACCGTGTACGGTCCGCAGAATTGCCAAGAAAAATTATCCTTATGGGCAGAACTTTCCCAGATAAAAGATAACTCCCCTCTCCCTTGGTGCATTTGTGGAGATTTCAATGAGATTAGGTTCCTCAATGAGAGAACAAGATGCTTTCATATTTCGAGGTCAATGAGTGATTTCTCGAATTTTATTTTTAAATGGAATTTGGTGGACCTTCCTCTGAGTGGGGCACCTTATACTTAGTCTAACAATCATAATATCCCCATTTTCTCTAGGTTAGACAAGTTTTTGCTCTGTCCACTCTAGTTGAGTTTGTTTCCAGATGTATGCCAAAAAGCTCTAAATCGTTGTATTTCTAACCACAATCCCATTTTACTCATTTTACTGGACTGTGAAGGTGAGCATTTGAGGAAAGCAAATTTGTTGGAAGCTGTTGATAATTGGAATAGGAAATCTGAAACGGGTTGCCTTGAGGCTCATGAGAAAGCCCGCGTAAAGGAAGCAAATAAGAATCTTCTCCATATGTTGGACAAGAAGGAAATTTTGTGGAGAATCAAATCGAGGGAGTTATGGCTTAAAGCAGGAGATAAGAACCATAGATTTTTTCACAAAATGGCCTCAATGAACAGGAGAAACAATTACATCTTAAGAATTTCTATCAACAATGAAGCCTGTGAGAAGCCTAGTGAGATCCAAAGTGAAGCCATCAAGTTCTTTCAGGATCTTCTAACAGAACCCTTCTTTTGAACCCCGTTTGGCTGGAAACAATACTCCTATTTTGCCTTCGCATTGTAGGATCGAGTTGGAGCGGCCTTTCTCTGAGGAAGAAATTTGGAAGGCTGTGTCCACGATGAATGGGGACAAAGCACTGGGGCCAGACGACTTCACTATTGGTTTTGTTCAAAATTGTTGGAAATTCTTGAAGAATGATTGTCTCAGCTTTTCATGAATTCCACTTTTATGAGAGGTTTGAGAAAAGCTTGAATGCCACCTTTATCGTTGTCATCCCAAAAAAAGGCGGAGCAGAGAACATTAAAGATTTTAGACCTATTTTCCTGGTGGGTATCTTTTACAAAATACTCGCTAAAGTTCTATCTATTAGATTGAAATCGGTGCTTCAGTTAATCATTTCAGAGAATCAGATGACCTTTGTCTCAGGGAGACAAATTCTTGATGCTACCCTCATTGCTAACGAGAGCATTGATTTTTTGAGAAAGAAAAAGTACAAAAGTTTTGTTTGCAAGCTCGATTTGGAAAAGGCATTTGATCATGTTAATTGGGATTGCCTTAGCAATTTATTGGAATTAATGGGGTTCAGAGCCAAATGGAGAAGTTGGATAAAGTGGTGCATCTCTTCAGCTTCTTTCTCCTTATTACTTAATGGTGAGGTCTCAAGTTTCTTCAAAAGCTCAAGGGGTATTAGACAAGGGGACCCTTTATCCCCGTTTCTCTTTGTTATCATTATGGAAGTGCTCTCTCAAATGATGTCCCTTGGTATGGAGAAAAAATTGATCGAGGGAATCAAGATTCATAAGCAGACTCATTCCATAAACCTTTCTCACCTCCTTTTTGCCAATGACACTATTATCTTTTGCAATAATTCCCATTCGGATCTTAGAAATCTGAGGGCAATTTTGCTCTGCTTTAAGGCAATGACCGGGATGAAAGTTAATTTATCAAAAAGACGAATGTACCCAATTAGAAATATCTTGGATGTGGACGTTAAGGCAGAAATTTTTGGCTGTTCGATGGGCACCCTCCCTTTTTTTTCACCTTGGCATTCCCTTGGGAGCAAGGGCGTCAGACAAACATGTTTGGGATCCGATTCTTGAGAAAATGGAAAGGAAGTTGGCAACATGGAAGTCAAATTTTCTCTCTTTGGGAAGCTGTCTGACATTGATCAATTAAGTGCTTTCCAATTTGCCTATTTATTACATGTGCAATTCTTCCTTTGCAAAAAAGGAGTTCTAGAATCATGGAAAGATACCAAATAAATTTCCTCTGGTGAGGAACGTATGAGAGTTTTAAATATGCTCTGGTTGGTTGGAAGTCAGTTGCATTCTAAAAATAAGGGAGGGCTTGGAATCAAACGTTTGGAGATCATGAATAAGGCTCTTTTGGGCAAATGAATCTGGAGATTCGCTATTGAAGACAATAGCCTTTGGAAAAAAGTGATATGTGTCAAGTATGGGTTTGGTACTCCCATATGGCATTCCTTTACTCCCTCTCGTTCAATAGGTGGAAGTCTTTGGATGAATATACTTAAACTGAATTTGATTATTTCGGTGGGGGATGGGACTAAAACAAAATTTTGGACTAACAAATGGGCCTCCTCAGACACCCTTTTTAACCTATTCCAAAACCTTTTCATCATGGTGTCCTAACAAAAGGCCTAGATTTCAGACATCTTGCAATTTCATAATAATACCTCCTTTTAGAGTCTGGTGTTTAAGCACCTAAGCAGAGGAAAGGAGGCAAATCATGTGCTGGAGCTTTTGAAGCTTCTTTATAAAACTTCGATTAGAAGAAGCTTTCCAAACTCATGTTCCTGGGATCTTAACTCCTCCAAATTATTTTTGGTGGCTAGGTTTTTACAATGTTCTTGCACAGCACTCCCACCAAAGTCGTCTTAAACCAACAATCAAACTTTGGAACATTTTCATTTCGGCAAAGATCAGTGTTTTCTGCTGGCTGACAATTAATAACAGAATTCTGACTTTAGATAACCTTCAAAATAGAGGTTGGAATCTGGCTACTATGTGTTTTCTCTGCAATAAGGATGTCGAAAATATTAATTATCTTCTCATTCATTGTCAGTTTAGTAGAAAAGTGTGGTCCTCCATATGTTGTTCCCTGCAATTACAGATTGTCATGCCTTATGAGATCAACTCATTCTATGATATTTGGAATTCTTTGCATCTTAAAGGCTTTCTAAAGAACCTCAGGGCAGCCATCATGTGGGTAGTTTTCTAGGAGATCTAGAAAGAGGGCAATAGAAGAATTTTTAGGGAACACTACCTTTCTGCTGCAGAAATTCACTCTAGATGTCTTTCCAGTCTCTTCCATTGGTCTAGGTCTCACCCCTCTCTCTCAAACGTGGATTGGGAAGAATTTCACTGTATTCTAGTAGATCTTGGAGGTTAGTGCCTTGATTTCTCAGTTAGTTGTTCGTTTCTCCCCTATCACGCCATGAGTTAATTTTGGCTTTCATGGGTTTTCTATAGTTGCATCCATGACTTTAGTCCATTTTTAAGCTCTGAATTTTGTTAGCAAAAGTTCAATGCAGTCTTCCTATCTAGTTTCAGTTTCCTTCCTATTTCCCGTGGCTTTCTCCTCGTTTTAGTCTGTACTTTTTTAGCTTGAATAAATCCACAATTTAGACTTATTTATGGGTTATGGCGGTTTTTCTATAGTTTGGGAAATTCCTGCGTACTTTTTTGTTTCAAGAGGTTCTTTTCCTTGCCTTTTTCTGTTCATCCTTTTGGAGTTTCTAAGCATCTTACTTGGGTCTCCTTTATTAATAATATTACATTTTCAAAAAAAAAGGGATACAAAGAAGCTAAAAGAGGAACTTTAAAGAGAGAGGACTAGTCACCCTCCTAGCTCGGGGAGAATACAAGAGAATTCATCCCAATCTAGGTTATACTACAGGAAATTAAACCTAGACTAATGAAACAGATTAGATAAACGTCTATCATACATAATTGAGACCATGGAATAATTTTCTCTGAAGATTCTCCCATTCCTTTCCTTCCATATCTCCCCACAGATAGCTGTCAGAATTGCTACTTTCAATCTTCTAAGAAACCCCTTAAGATTAGTGAAGCTCTAAGTAGAATGCATTAATAAGTTGTAGAATGTTTTTGAGTAAAATATTTCAACAATAAGTTGTACAATTTAAATATATTTTGTGTAACATCCTATAGAATTGTACTCATTAGTTATTAAATAGAGCGAAAACATAAATAGCATAACTTAATTATTATCTCCAAGTTCAAAATTTTAAATTAAAAATGAACCTCTTTATTTAATATTAGTTAAAATGAACCTATAATATATATATATATATATATAAAGCTACACATACATATTAAGAGATAAAAGGAAGAAGCCTTATAACTATCATAAGCTAATAACTAAGGCGTTTGAGAGCTTTAAAAGTAGAGAAGAAATGTAAAGAGAGAAAAAAATAGTAGCAGACAACTTTAAATACTAGGATTAAGTTCCAATTGAGGAGGTGCTATTAGAACTAGTTCTTTTCTATTCATGTCGACATTTTGTATATATAGTGAGGTTATCTTCTAGTTGCTTTTTAATTGTTATAGTGTATGTATAGAAATGAAGAATATATACTTGTAGGACTTACCCGCCACTGTAGAAGCCTTTGAAATACCTTTTGGAGTTCACAAATCCGAGGGCAATTTTGCTTTACTTTGAAGCAGTTATCGGGTTGAAAGTTAACTTATCAAAAAGTCTTATGTACCCAATCGGAGATATTGTGAATGCAAACTCTAACGCAGACATTTTTAGTTGTTCAATGGGCTCCTTCCCTTCTTTTTACCTCGGCATTCCTTTGAGAGCAAAGTTGTCAGATAGTCATGTTTGGGACCTGATTCTTGAAAAAATGGAAAGGAAGTGGCAACATGGAAAGAAATTTATTTTTTCTATGAGAGGCAGACTGACTTTGATCAAAACTAAAGTTACAAATTTTCAAATGAAAATCCGACCGACCAAAATGAAGAAGGATGAGTCACAAACAACTTATCAAAATTGCAGCTCAATCGGTCGGGAAATCACCATCTGATCGTCTAGATCAAGCTGCTTCTAATCCTGAAGCTGCTGCTACAGTAGGGCTTTTGTCTAAGCTACTAAACCGACGTTACAAAGCTCTAAATGACAATCCGACTGACTAAAACAAAGAAGGATGAAGCACAAACAACTTGTCAAAATTTTAACTCAATCATACAAGATATAACCATCTGATTATCAATTTGACTTTGCAAGCACCTTTAATTTTGAAATTTTCAGCAAACAATTTTCTCCTCTCCCTCACTCTTTATTAGTTGTCCGCACAAAACTCTCAATTTATGGGCTTGGGGAACATTGGTTGTTGCTTTTAAACTCAAACCTCCAACTACCTATTTATTGGTAATCTCCCACCTAGCCATTTAATTTTAATAGCCAACCACCATTTTATTGTTAATCTCCCATCTTCCCATTTAATTCTTTACAGCCAATGACCTTTTTACTGCATTTATTTATGTTGTATTATACTTTTTTTTTGCAGTTTTCTGCTGTATTTTTTTTTTGTATTTTCAACTGTTGTAATTGTATAAAAATAAAAAAAATATATATATGTTTTCTTATTATATTTAACCCCCTGGACAAATGGGGTGTCTACATGAATAAATTTAAATAAATTTTAATACAAATTTTATATTAAATTCTATCCAAATTTAATACAAATTTCAAATCAAAATGTCTCCCAACACAATATTAGATTTAGATTGTCATAGCGGAGTCGGCGCAATCAAAACTAGCATTTGAGTGAAGGAGATGACTAATTTGGAGTAGCATTAGTATAGATCGTGTGCAGGCACACACATGTCAGCTTATGGACTTATATGGGTCTACTAGGCATGTTTATAATTTTTCTAGGGTCCACTTGCTTGCTGCTACCTCTCAAGGCCCACCTTGAGCCCAAGACCCACTCTAATATTATCATTGAAGTTTTTAGAACTTTTAAAACAGTGAGTATGTGTTCATATACTTTACCTTCAGAACTTTGAGCTAATTGTCATGTTTAAGTTAAGGTCATTGTACCTTTAGGATCTATATTTTTTGGAGTCTCACTATTGATGCATTCTACTAGTTGAATAAATTAAAATAATTTATGTGTATAACATATGTTTGTGTACCTACAAACTAAACTCACTTAACTTTGTATTAAAATTTTTACATGTTATATTGTCTTGTGCCTAGTATTCATATAGTTTTGAATGTGTTTAGAAGCATGAATTTTGGTTCTTAGATTTAAATTTCAATACAATTTTATATTATATTAATCCAAATTCAAATATTACCAAACATAGGGTTAATAACCAAACGTCTTGGATTTGGATTTCAATACAATTTATTTTACATTAATCCAAATCCAAATGTCACCGGGTTAATGACCAAATGTCTTGGATTCTTAAGAGATTCAAGTATCAATTATGAGAAAATTAAAAATTAAATGTAATTTTTGAATAAAATTTGGAACTATGATTAAGCACGTATAAGTATGCATTATTTTAGTCATTTCAAATGATTTGTATATTGGAATTGATTATTATTGATGAGGCACATAACCTTAAGCATACACTAGGAGAAATAGTGAACATAATAGATTTTGTAATACACACACACATAGATATATAACTGCATTACCTATACCTTGTTTCGATATTGACTTAAGCATAAGAAGAGTTCTTCGAAAGGTACCAAGATTTCCCAAACTTCCCTTTTTCTCTTAGTTGCGGATGATCACCACAGAGATGAAGAGGTTGAATTCGATTTTTTATATCGACAATTTACAACCAAGAGGAGGAGGAAGTGTCTCAAACCAATTGACAAATGGAAGCATAACATGTTCCTTAAGAAAGAATAAGAAATCACATAAATTGTGCAGAGATGCATCATTGATCCATTGATATTATTACATGTAGATATACTGTAATATAAGAAAGTAATGAAAAGGCAACATTCAATATACGAAAGCTCCCTTCAACAATTTTCTTCAATTAAATTATAAACTTTTCCTCCTCATTTGGCGGGCGTTTGCCTACAATCATAGAACTATGGGTTTCAATCGGTTCGAATTGAAGTCAATAAAATTGAGAACATTCACCATATGTTTGGAATCATGAATTCAACAATTTAATTTTGGATTCACATAAATTTAATATTAAATTATATTTAAATTTACACCGAATTTAAAATCAAGTTCTAATTTTAGACTTCCAAACAAGTGGAGGTTTTCAAAAAGCTATAATAGATAACGAGGATAAATTGAACAGTTAAATATTACAAAATTTCTTATTGGAATGAAGTTTGACAGAATATTAATATATGTGATTTGGCCTCGAAAAACTGATTTTTATAGTATGTGCATGATGATCACCACCACAACAACGATCTTAGGAAAATAGTAATTTCCAAAATTTCTCTTCTAGATGCATAAAATTAATCAGGGGAAGTGGAAAAGAATTATAAATACATGTTTATGTATTTATAATATATCATTTGGTTAGCTGTAGTTATTAAATGGGCCGAACTATAAAAAACCTTAACCAAAAAAAATTGAAAACTCTAAACCGAAAAAATGATTAAGATGCCGTATATAGATAGGTTAGACTTTATTTTTTAAAATAAATAAATAAATAAATATTTTTTTAATAACCGACTTGGAGAAACTAAATCAAGAAAATGCTGCGTTTTTGGAGAGATGCATGTGTAGGCCTTGTGAGAGTAATTTACGAAGAAGCTACGACTTGAAACCAAAGGGAGAGTGGGGGGTAACGAGTAATGACTTACAGATAAAGTTCTAATCAACTGAAACAATTCATTAATATGGGAAAAGAGTAGTACTATACTTACCCATCGGAAGAAAATGTTCATCTGTCTTTGGAAATATGGTTTGAAATGGGCCTTGGTGGATTCGTCCTCCCATCGCAAAGCATTCCACCATCTTGGGTGTCCTTCTATTCGCTTTAGAGCACTGCTACTGTTCTTTGTGGTATTGGAATATCGTAGCGGGAGCCTCTTTAAATTTTGGCAGCCTCTAACAGAAATATCCGTCAAGGAAGGCAAGGGTAGGGATTGCCCATAGATGCTCCTCAGCTTGGGTAAATTGTACAACATTAGAGTTATGAGTCTTGAAAATACCTTGTTTCTGTAGCTGTCAACAGCCACTGATCCATCGTCACAACCTTCACCGCCACCGCGTATAATTTCTTTAATTGACCTGCACGTATCTATGCAGAGAATTTGAAGGTTGGGAATATAAATGAGCCATGTCAAGTCCACCAGTAGCGGACATGACGAAATTACTACTTCACGAAGGTTGGGGAAGCAATAATATTCATCCCTCATTTGCATAATATAATGAATACTTGGATTATCCTTTTCCTTTTCCTTCTCCTCTCCAGAATTTGTCACCACAACTGCCACCTCTTTTAATTCATTACAACCCTCTATGACAAGTCCGTAGAGCCTCATGCTTGATTGTAATTTGAGGGAGGTCATACCTGCACAAGTTGAAAGATGTAGATGCCTTGTGCAGCTCTGTAACTTTAGGGAGCTAAGAAATTTTTGAGCCGATGAGTGTGCTTTTATGGTGATCCCTGTAATTGCCACGTGCTTCAAGCACTGCAACTCTTCTAACAAAATGAATTCAGAATCATATGCAAGCTCATGATCTCGCATTTCAAACACTCGTAAGAAAGAAAAATTTGCTATCACTCCTTGTATGATTCCATTCATACGTAGCATTGTGTTTATTATAAAACACCTCAACTTTGTCAAATTCTTTAGCTCAACCGGCAACCTTTCAATACTTGTCATTGACAGATTAAGATACTGCAAGTTAACCAACTCACCTATACCACAAGGTATCTCAGATATATTCCGATTACGTGATCTGTCCAAAACAGTCAAGGCAGGGCCAATTTTAGGAAAGACATTTAGTTTAGCATCTCTAAGAATTGAAGTCCGCAAATTTGGACACAATGACACGTCAACTATTTCCAGTAAATTAGTTCCATCTAATTGGAGCACCTTTTCTGCCTCCTCCCATTTTGTAACATCTTCTTCTTGTACCAAAATTTTGTTTTTCTTCGACCCGCAATCACAACCCAACCACAAAGCCATGTCACGAAGAACGTCATGCATCCTCACTTTTACTTCCAGACTCTCTAATCTAGGACGCACCATTAATAAACATGCAGATTTTAGACTTTCTATTATTTCTTCACCCTCCTCAATCTCGTCAAAATACCCTTCCCCAATCCAAAATTTGATAAGATCATCTTTATCCATATGATAGTCCTCCGGGAATATAGAACAATAAATAAAACAAAGTTTTATGGTTTCATTTTCCAAGTTATCGTAACTAAATTTCAATATAGGATACACATGACGCCCCATACCTGAAAACTTCGATGGAAATTTCCTCAACGTTTGTATTGCTTTCTCCCAATCCTCTGGTTTCTTCTTACCGAGCATTGCTCTGCCAATGGTGATGAGAGCAAGAGGCAAACCCTTGCATTCGCCAGCAACTCGTTCTGCAAGCATCTCAATATCTGGATGAGCGCTCAGGGTCTCCTTGCCCACCTTTGACTTAAATAAAGTCATTGCTTCTTTCCCCTTTAAACACTGCATTTCAAACTTCCGGTCAGCGCCCATTTGGCTACACAATTCCTTTGATCTAGTCGTAAATATCACCTTGGACTTATTTTTGTCATCAGGAAAAGGGACCCCAACATTCGTGAGATCAAGTTGCTCCCACATATCATCCAACAACAACACGTACTTCTTTGTTTTCAGGATATTATATATTTGTGTAGCTTTCTGGTCCTTGGTTTTAGTTCTCCCCTTGTCCTCTTGGACTTTTAATCTATTAAGAATTGCTTGTTGAATTTTTTCCACATCTAGCGGTTTTGATACCACAACCCAAATCGCTATGCGAAACTCATCAGTACGTCTCATCTTTAGGAATTCGTTATTAATTTTCTTCATGAGGGTTGTCTTCCCGACACCCCCCATTCCATAAATCCCAATAATTCTTACTTTCTTGTTTTCAGGGCATTTGCAAACACTAGCAAATGTTGAGTCTACACCAATAGCCTGCTCCATGGGTTGGTCCTCCACTTGACTTGGAGGCAGCGTGTTAGCCACAACATCAATAACTAGTCCTTTCTTTTTTAACTCAACGACAGAGTTTAGCTTTGCACTTACTCTCTTTCCAAGCTTGTAACTCGATCTACAATTTCTGGGGCAACATCCTCCCAAACATTTCTTCTGGATTTCTTTATCACCCTTTTTCAGAATTTCATCAACATCCTGTTCCATGGCTTCTACTTCAGAAAGCCAGCCATCAATTGTTCGCGTACGCCTCATCTCTTGCTCCTCTGCAACTTCCACCTTAATCCTTACATCTTCATAAGCTCTCCTCAGTTCATTCATTTCTTTTCTCAAGGAGTTGAGATTTTCTTTCAAATGAATAATGTTGGCTATATGCTTCGACGTGCCATCCCACAAGCGGGTTGCAATGTCCAAAATTGGGCCTATCCAATCCATGGCTCTTAGCCTTAGGGATTGAAGAAGGAAATTAAAATTCAAGTGAGTATTAAAAGGAAAAAAAATGTGACTAATGGACAAATTAACAACTTGAATGCTGGTTTGAAGGTGGAATTATTTGTTTTCTAAATAAAGTGAGTGAGAGAGAGAGAGAGAACCTTTACTCAAAGCATAAATTCCTTTCCTATTTCACTTTTACCTTGTTAGGCATAACACTGAAAGAATAACTTCCCAATTTAAGCAATCCTTACTCGCAAGCCGGAGTTGTCCCTCATTGCAAATTTGTAGAAGGCAGAAGCACTAACTTGAGGAAAGAATAGAATGATAGAAACAAATTGTTCTTAAGATATCCAGTTGGCGACTCGGTAAGTGGTCGCAGGGAGGCCGTGAGGCGTGAAGGGAGTGGAGTTTTTTCCCCCCATTTATCCTTTTTTTAAAAAATATATTAAATAATACTTTTTCTTGGGAAAATAATTTTCGGAAAAATCCTGACGTAATCTTGTTACTTGGAGTAACTTGATTTAAAAATCTTGCTACTTTAAATAGCAAAATTTGCCACGTGTCATTTTGGAAATTATTTTCCTAAAAAAGATATTATTTAATATATATATTTTTTAAAAAATGATAAATCAGGAAATAAATTCTTTTGTGCAATAATTAGGGAAATAAATTCTTTTAATATATATATTTTTTAAAATGATAAATCGAGAAATAAATTTTTTGCGTCATAAATTCTTTTACGTAATAAATCGGAAAATAAAATAAAATTTAATTCTTTCTCTTATTATTTTTGGAATAATAAATTTTTGAAAAAAAAAATTCCTATTTAATTATATCTATTTTTTTCTATTCAATATATTTTTAAAGATTTTTTATTTACTCTGCCTTATATCAATATAGAAAATGTATAGACGATACTCATTTCTCTATTTGGTTCATAATAAAAATAAAATTTCTACATAAGATTCTCATGAGTTGTAAGAAATTAAAATTTTCATATTTTGTAAGTATTGTCACATGTGAGCATAAAGATAAGAGAGTCACATTTTTTAAAATTTTATATTTCTCAAAATATAAAAATTGTCATCTTCTATGTTTTTTTAATCACAAGTTAAATGTAAAAATAAATATCATGAAGACTTTAAAAAAAATTAAGGATCTACTTAGTTATGGGAAATATTTTTAATTTTTATTTTTAGTTTAAAAAAATATTTTAAAAATAGATAACTTTTCATTTTTTAGAAATTTTTTCTAAAATAATTTAATAGTATAAAAAATTTGACACTTTTTTCTTGTAGAAATAGTTCTATTTTTATTTTTTTATTTTTTAAATAATTAAAAATGACGTTCTTTATTTTTTAAAATTCATATAGAAAAGGTAACAAATATTTTTTACTGTTTTTTAGATTTCTAACTCTTGTGTTGTTAATTAAGACTTGAGAGCATGCACTCATATATTAAATTTTGATTTGTGAATTCAAATCCAAAATTAGTGATAAAAAATATTAACTTATATAATTTAATTTTTTTTTAAAAAAAATTACTTTAATAATTATTTAAAAATCTAAAAATTACAAATAAAAAATTATTTTGACTTTTTAAACAAAATATTAATTTTTTAACTATTTAATATGAATCTTAAAAACTAGAAAATCAATTAAAATTAATTATAATTTATAATATTATGCTATCATTATTAATGTTTTTATTATATATAATAATATTATAGCATATAAAAATTTATAAAAAGAATTTATTTTTCGATTTATTATGCAGAAAATTTATTTTTCGATTTATCATTTTTTAAAAAATATATATTAAAAAAATTTATTTCCCTATTTATTATGTAGAAAAATTTATTTCTTGATTTATCACCTTTTTAAAATATATATATATTAAATAATTTTTGAAATGACATGTGGCAAATCTTGCTATTTGAAGTAGTGAGATTTGCTTAAATCTCACTATTCCAAGTAACGAGATTACGTCAGAGTTATTCTGAGAATTATTTTCCCGAGAAAGATATTATTTAATATATTTTTTTTAAAAAAAAAAAAAAAGATAAATTGGGAAAACACTCGAAGGGAGGGACTGACCGGCTGAGGGAGAGGGTAGGGCAGCATGGGTAACTAATCAATTTGAGCCAACTCATGTTTGCCATGCAAAACTAAAGTAGTTCTTTCTACAAATATATAATGTCATAAATGGTCATTTTTAATTGAAAATGAAGCCAATCAAGACTGCTGATAAAGCGAAGTCATGAATTATTCCAAAATTCATGTCAACATATTGAAATCTAATTATGTGCCCAAAGTCAAATTGCTACATTTATAATAATTTAAGTTAAACAATACCTCTTACTTGCAATTTTCAACTGAAAAAAAAAAAAAAGCTACGTTTCTATAATTTAACTTATATTTTTTTTTCTTTTTTTTTTCTTTTTTAACTTATAATTTCTTTTTTTTTTTTTTGGAATACGCACCGAGTATCCACGCGTCCGTTTTACAGTCCACGTGACTAATCCTGCGTCCCTTGAAGTTGACCCCACAACTCCAAAGGGAGGGTAAATTTAGAACTCTAGGGGCGGAAACGAGCCCGGGAGGGTTTGAACACCTGACCTCGTGAAAGGCACTCTCGCAGCCCGTACTATCACTTGAACCAAACCTTGGGGGTTTTTAACTTATAATTTCTTGAGGCATAGGTAAGGTGAAGTTTTTACTATAATTTATTATTCTATAGGTATTAATTTATTTAGATAAGGAACTTGCTCCAAAATAAAAATAAAAAATACATACACTATGCTATTTTCCACATTTATTAAATGGTGAAATTGCCATTTTATTTTTTTCATTCACTCATTTTAAGTGAGAGTGATGCAATAAATTTATCATTTAATAACCTAAAAAAAAAAAAGAGCTTAAAGACTTTACTGATTAAATGAACATGGATAAGATTCGAATTTCAGGAATTATTATTTTTATTTAAAATAATACGTTACTATTTAAGTAAAAAAAAGATAGAAGTTAGATCGAACTCATTATCCTGATGAATTAGTTTAATGTTCAAAAAGACCTCAAATGCTATCGTTTTAATATTTTATATGCAACTCCTAACCTAATTGAAAAATGTGATGCATGTAATTATATAATCAAAATTTTAAAATTCAATCGTTTTTTTAAAAACATAACATATTAATCGGACCTAATAAGATTTTGTCATTACACGATTAGATCTTTCATTACAAATAAAATTCTTCCTTCCAGTCTCTTTCAAAGTTTCTTGAAAGAAACTTCTACCTCATCTCTCTCTCTCTCTCTCTCTCTCTCTCTCTCTCTCTCTCTCTCTCTCCAGTTATCTTCATTTTTGAGGCTCCAAAGAAAAAGAAAATGAAGAACAGAAGCTTCCTAACTTTAAAATCACTCTGCCAAAATTTTAACTTTTTTCATTTTTCCATTCTTCACGTCCTCGTTTTTAGCTTTTTGCTTCTTAATTTCTATTTATATTATTATATTTCCATTTGTATCATTCCTCCTCTTCATATTCTATTAATTAATACTCACAAAGACTGCGGATTTAAATATAAAAAATTAAATATATTAAAATTTTAAAACAAAATTGAATATAAAAAATATACACTAGATATATATACCAAATTTAACATGTTTTCACCTAAAAATTAGGATATCTAGTAGTTACATTTACATGAAATTATGAACTTCCATGCATACACGTTAATAAATATTAAATAGATGATTGATAAACTATGGTCCATGACCTACAATTTCTGCCAATAAACTACTCTCTCTCTCTCTCTCTCTCTCTCTCTCTTGTATGTCATACAAATCAAGAACTCCCATATGCTAAAACCTTTTAATCTTGAAGAAATATTATAAAAATATTTTTAATGCGGATTGTACAAACTATTTTCATACATAAAAATGTATTTGTAATTTAACGAAATTTGACAATTATAATTTTTTTTTACGAAAAAATGACATACTATACAAATGATAAAATTATGTACTAGACCAACTAGCCTTAGGTAATCATTAGTGGATCAACGACCCTACAATTTGCGAGGGTTGAGGCTCTCATTTATAACATATTTTAAATCTACTTATTTATATATTTTTTAAAATTATTAATTCATAATCATAAATTATTATTATATTGTTGATATACAAATAACATTTGAACATTAATCAAGAAAGAAAAAAAAAAGACTTAAATTTTCACTATACTTATTTTGGGAAAACAAATTTTTATTTGAGATAATATCTTGATATTTAAGTGGAGAAGGATAGAGGAGCAGACCCTTTATCCCATTAGATTGGTCGAGTGTCCAAAGAGTCTTGGACACCGTCGTTTAAAAAAAATCAATTTATTTGTAAATAAATAAATTAAAGATGAATAATAATAATAATAATAATAATAATAATATTATTATTATTATTATTATTATTATTATAGCAAAAAACTAATGAGCAATCAACCCAGCCCTAGTCATAAAAATGAAATGCATGTTTATGTGGAGTAGGAAGTTTAAGCCTTTTTAAAAAAAAAAAATAGAGTAATCATAATTTACCCATAAATGAATATGCGTGTGTGTGTTTGAGAAAGTTTGCATGGGTTGAATTGGTAAAACAGGTTAACGGGCCAAGTTCGGATGGGTTATAAACGGATAAGGGTTAAATAGGTTCGGATTCGGTTAATCCGTCTTAGTAACGGATGACTAATGTGTAAATCCAAATTCGCCTAATTAATAAATGGATCACCTAGTTAAAAATATAATTTATTTATTTTAAAATTTTTTAAACATTTCATATAAATTAAAATGACATTATATATTTAAAAAAAAAAAAAACTCTTACATTTTATGTACTAATATCTAATTAAAAAAACATAAAATGTAGAACAGTAGAACTGTAAAACTGTAGAATCAAAATCCGTTCTAAGCCAATTTCAGATTGCAACTCAAATGTATTTTATTGGATGAGGTTTACCATTGGATGAACTGCATTGCTGATATTGACCCCAAAAAAGAAATAGAAGGCACAACTAGTCCATGAATAGCCAACGCAATGTAAAAATTGAACAGGTTTGATCAATGGTCATAGGGACCTCCTAGAAGGATCTACTAAATTTATCGAGAAATTTTAAAGGATCAAAACCAGCCAGTTATTAGCGGAATTCCTTGTTGACATTGTAAAATATTTGTTTGGCCGAGGACTTCCAAACACATCGTAAGCTAAAATTGTGGGTACGAATTACCAATCTGCAATGAATAAGAGGGGATAGTAATGCTATGAGTGACCCAATATGTTGACTTGATTGGTCACACCCAGTTTTGATTATGACAAATACTCTTGGTACTAATGGTTGTACTGAGAATTGTATGCAGGATCACCTTGTGCACGCTTCGAGACTAAAAGACTTATTATGATGGCGTGCGGTGTTCGTGCCGATGAATGAAGAATCTTGTGCTACATTTGTATTTATTTTTCAGTTTCTTCATTCTGGGATGTAATTTTATTATGGACTGTGCACTCATATGGCTTGTAATAATTTGCATCATGCATAATAAGTAGGTATGCTCAAATTGACCTTAGATTGACCATAGGACCTCCAAATAACATGAAAAACTTTTGTCATAAAATGCCTAACTTATACAAAGGTTTTTAAATGGTTTTAAAGTTAAAAGAAGGCAAAAACTAAATTTTCAAAAGGGTCGGTCAACCGGCTAGTCGACCAAATGTTAGAAATGAACAATTTTCTTACTCAATTGGATGTCATATCAAATCATGTTCAAAATGAAAATTGTGGAATTTTACCATAGCTTGAGTTTGATACCAAGAACGTCCAAATTGGAGTTACATAGAAAAAGTTATGGCCAAAACACTGAAGCATGTCCGTAAGAGAAAACTCCCTTCATGTTTCTTCCGTCTCATTGATGGACATTTTTCTCAATCCAAAAGTCATTATCTTAAAATGTATTCAACATTAAAGTTGTGGAATTTTCTCTTACCTTTCTATTGGTATCAAGAACATCCAATTTGGAGTTGTATAGGAAAAGTTATAGCCAAAACACTGAACAGTGTTTGTGCATAAAAGTAGAGGCCGGTCGACCGAGCCCTTACAGTTCATTTGTCCTCGGTCGACCGAACCACCTGGGAGTCAACTTTTTGACCTCCCGGTCGACCGAGCCTTCACTATGGTCGATCGAAACTCACTGATTTGAGCCCCAGTCGACCGAGCCTTCACTACGGTCGACCGAAACTACTTTTGGTCAACATTTTAACTACCCGGTCGACCGAAACTTGTAGTTTAAAAGGCTCTGGTCGACCGAAACCCTCCTGAGTCAACATTTGACCATCTGGTCGACCGACAACCTTTGTGCTACAACTACCTGGTCGACCGAAGGGTTCTCGGGAGAAGTTTCAGCGGTCTGGTCGACCGAACCAGGCAGTTCAAAATGCCCTGGTCGACCGAAACTCGAAAAATTGGCAAATCGCCATCTCTGATCGACCGAGCCTTTCAGTTCAAAAGTCCCCTGGTCGACCGAGCCAATTGAGTCCTGGTCGACCGAAACATTTTTGGTCGACCGGACCTCTCGGGTTGCCCTGATTTTTTACCGCAGTTAATATTTTTTAAACAGGATTAATTATTTTAAAATGATTTAAAACTTTCCTAATAATGCCCAATAGGTCCCCAACGGTCAAAAATACCTCCTTGCCTATATATACCCATTCATTTATCATTATTAGTAAGGATTAGCAAACTTGATTACGGCAAAACTCTCTCAACTCTTAAAACCCTATATTAGCCAAAAACTTCTTGCAAACACTCACATACTCTTCAATCTTTATTTCTCTAAGCATTGTGAGTATTTCTATAAGGCTATTATGCGTAATCTTTCTAGCTAATACTCTCTTTTGGTATAAAGGTTGATTGATTTTATTTGAGAGTATAGCCTAAAGTTTTTCCACGGATTTCATTTGATAAATCTTGTGTGGGAAGACTTTGAGGGTTGTGGTTCTTGCATTATTGTTGTAAGATACCTAAACCTAGATTTTGTGTGCAAAAATCCTTTTGTGAAAAGCTAATCTTTCAAACAACTTCATTGTGCTTTAGAAATTGAAATATCATATTGAGTTTGTTTGATCTATCTTGCTTAGCATATTTGAAACCCTAATATGATTTTGTGATATTCGAATATTGTGTTTCAAATCTTGCTTAGATACGCACTCTAGATCTTGATTGATTATCATACTTGATTGAGTGTTTAGCACACATTAGAGCACTGAGCATATCTACATATCATTCGTGCTTGCTTTATTGATTGAGCTGTATTGGTGCACACATCTGCTTTTCTAGAAGCATATTTCCGTGTACAAATTTTATACACATTTGTTGTATTTCCAGGCACGGGCCTGAAGAGGGAGACTAGCCCTGGAATGGTTCCGGATTGGCTTAGACCCGGTTAGGAAAGCTAGGTGCGTCGTCCTGTTAAGGCGTGTAGGTTGAGGTCAGCCCCGCTAATTGACCTGGTTAAGGTTGAGGTCAGCCCTGTGTTAATTTGACCTGGTTGTAAACGGTGCCGCTCCACCCTTAAGTGAGCTATTAGTGGAATCCTCCTGCTTGCGAGCTAGAGGCGGGGGTGTTGGCACAGTTGGCCGAACCCCGATAACATATCGTACGTGTTCTTTACATTTCCGCAATTTACTTACTGCACGTGTATGTTATATTGTAAATGATTAGATTTACATTTGCTTAGACAGACCCTAGGTTAAGTAATACTGCTTATCTGGTTTAACCTAGGTGATAAATTTTAAATACCCAATTCACCCCTCCTCTTGGGATTGCACCAAAGCTAACACAATATCAAATTCTGGTGGTAATATCAGCAAAAGAACATTCTCCTGTGCTTCATGACATGTTGAGTTCCACATATTCTTGTACTGTCAAAGGGGATCAATGTTGTCAAAGATGATTTCATCAAATTGACTAAAATCAAATTTTTGTGAGATTATCAATATTGTACTGAGGGTGTTTCTAGAGTATATTGAATTACTAGTTATCTTTTTCTTACTCAACAACACAATTTTAATTAGTATCTCAATGAAATGCTTGATAATTTCTATCCTCTTTTCTTGTTACTTGTCGATGTAGAATCAGATGTCATTCAAGAAAAATTCCTCAAATTCCTGTAGTATAAGGTTTCTCCCCATTAGTAGAGTCAGACTAGAAATTAAAGATTAGTTGAACTGTGAATCTGACGAGTTGGTTTCTAATAATTCATGAAGGAAATTTTGTTATATTCCCCAATGCAATTGAATGTGATGTCTAGAAATCTCTATTTTGTGACTTTAGAAGGTTCTTTTTTGTTGTAATCCTTTTTCATTTTAAGGAATTGGTTAGTCATCTAGTTAAAGAGTAGTAAATCGCCACGAAAGAAAGAGAACAAAGAATAAAATAATTGCAACCAAGATTTTTTATGTATGCATTCTTATATTTGATTAGATCCAAAGGTTCTTTCTTGACCTAAAACTTAATTTTAGTCAAGGACTAAAATTTTTATAGTTATAGCTAAACTAACCTTTCAAAATGTATTTCAGTATTTATATTGGTGATATAGAATTAACATAAATTGACAACTTTGTAATCATGTTGGCAAGGTGAAATGGTAGTTCAGCATAACTGCCTTCTTTACTTTCAGTTTTTTGTTTGATATTTTCTTCCCTGAGCACTTCTTTCTTTCTTTTTATGGAGAACAGGCTCTTCTACTACCATGCATTCTAGTTTTCTTTTTTCTTTTTTTTTGGCTCATTGACATTGGACATGATGAATGTAGAAATGCAGCTTACACTAATAACACACAGGTTGGAAATTGTTATTTGATTTTCCCGACATTAGTATAGAAGCTATGTAAAGTTTCTGGTGTTAGTTTAGTAGTAAGCCAAGGTATCTATTCAATTGAATTAGGAACTATTTTGATACATGAAGTTTGATGCATTAAGGTCTCCTTTTCAATGGTTGATAATTAAGGGCCTATTTTTCATTGAACTTGAAATTCTAGACAAAAAGTGTTACTTGGTTACTGTACCCTCTTATGATGGATGGTTAAAAATATCTTGATCTGCATTGGAAGTACCATTTAAGTAAGGTATGTTGCAGGTAGCTTAAGACTTGTGCAGCATGTGGAGACGATTCGAGTTCCAAGTTCATGTGAATCACTTGATGTATGGCAAGTGTCATGGGAGTAGAAACAATTCGAGGTGCATGAGCTTTAATATTAAAAAGCTCAGATATGAACTAATGCAACTCTCTCTCTCTCTCTCTCTCTCTCTCTCTCTCTCTCTCTCTCTCTCTCTCTCTCTCTCTCACACACACACACACACACTCGTGTGCCTGCACATTGACGCACTCATCTGCATGTGTTTTTTGTGTTATCTTCTGGTTACATGTTTCAACTCATAAGTAATCCCTGCCTTCCCTTCACAACTTCCCACGAGTCCTCTCCCCTCCACCAGAACATGTCAATTGCTGTTTTAAACCCCTTGACCTCTTTATTAGCCTTTTCAGAGACCAAATAAGAGATTGTTGGTGAGATTCTGAAATTGATCTCAAAGGTTTTTTGCTTTATTATGTTTGAAGCGACAGAAATTTGGAATGCCTGTTGTAAAGAAATGGGGGTACTATTTAAATTTTGTTAGCTTTGGAAATATCTTGAATTGAGTGGGGTATTGTTTTCATAGCATTTATTATTAAATTTGAGGAAATATAATATGGATAAATGTTCTATTCCATGTGATAGACTAGACTACTGATAAAGCAAAATCATGAATTATTCCAAAATTCATGTGAACCTATTGAAATCTAATTATGTGGTCAAAGTCAATTTTCTACATTTTTAATAATTAAAGTTAAACAATACCTCTTAATTTCACACACGTGCATCTTGCACTTACTATTTTTTCTAATTAAATTCCTAATTTTCTAATTAGCATCTCATTGGAGAAGAGCATGCAATTATATATTCAAAGTGAAACACACACAAATGTCGCTCATTGTAATTCATTTATCAATTAAATTTCTAATTTTTATCTTAATTTTCAAAAGTTTCTATTCATTTTCTTTTAAATTTACTTATTGATTAATTTTAACACCTAAGTATGAACTAAAATTGCTTGTCCTCTGTTTTTTTTTTTTTTTTTTTTCAAATTCCTGCCATGTGTGCTGATTGAATAAGAAACGTTTCCCTCAAAAATCTATAAATGTTAATTACAATTTTCAACTGAAAAAAATGCTACGTTTTCATAATTTAACTTATAATTTCTTGAGGGATGGGGAATATGTATTTATTATTCTTTAGGTATATTATTATTTAGATAAGGAACCTGCTCAAAAAACACACACACTCTGCTATTTTTATGGCGAAATTGTCATTTTATTTTTTCATTCACACATTTTAAGTGAGAGTTATGGGATAAATTTGTAATTTAATATACTAAATAAAAAAAAAAAAAAGAACTTAAGACTCTACTGATTAAATGGATAGAATTCGAATCTTCGGAGTTATATCTTTTCATTTAAAATAATACCTTACTATTTAAGTGAAGAAAGATAGAAAGTCGGAGATTTATTATCCTAATGAAGTAGTCAAATGTCCAAAAGGATCTCGAATTCTATCATTTGAAAAATGTGATTCATCTAATTACATAATCAAAATTTTAAATTTCAATTGCTTTTTTAAAACATATATAATTTTTCACGGAATTTTTCATTACAAATAAAATTCTTCCTCCTAGTTTCATTTATTTTTTCATAGTTTTTTAAAAGAACTTCTATCTCATCTCTCTCTCTCTCTCTCTCTCTCTCTCTCTCTCTCTCTCTCTCTCTCCCAAGCTGTCTTCATTGCTAGGCTATTTTTCGTTTTTTCCACTCTTCATCACGTCCTCCTTTTTAGTTTTTTGCTTTTTAATGTCTATTTATATTAATATCTTTCCATTTGTATCATTCCTCCTCTTCATATTCTATTAATTAATAGTCACAAAGACTCTACAAATTTAATATATATATATATATATAAATATATATATATATATTAGAATCAAAATATAAATATATAATATTAAATAAAAAAATTAAATATCTTAAAATTTTAAAACAAAATCAAATATAAAAATATACACTAAATATATATATATATATATATATATACCAAATTTAACATATTTTCACCTATAAATTAGGACATCTAATAGTTCCATTTACATAAAATTAAGAATTCCCATATGCTAAAACCTTTTAAACTTCAATGTCAGCACATCCCAGATCACCCGAGATTGTAAAAATTAACCAAAAAAAAAGTAAAAAGAAACCCCTAAAATTCTAGTAAAAAACCCTGCTAACCAAAATGAACATGTTACTTGATATTCTAAAATTTTCATGACCTCTTTTGAGATTTTACACTCCTTCTTGGGCATGACAATAAATTGACAAAGGGAATATAAATACCAAAAATAAAATCAAATATGAAGTGAGGTTTGTGAGATTTTTGATTAAAACTTTAAAAGACAATCATATCTTTTTCTCAAATTTCAAGAGAAAAAAATTATTAAGTTGCTTTGCAAGTATGAATTTTGAATCTTAAATTTAGATGAGTTTGAACAAATTTTTTAATATAATTTTATATTACATTTTACTCAAACTATGTATGTAAATATTCTTATAACGACCAATGACATTGTAAGTCGGCATTGAAGAAACACTATAAAAATGTTTTTAATGCGGATTGTGCAAACTATTTTCATACATAAAATATTTGATATAATTTTATAATGTATTTGTAATTTAAGGAAATTTGGCAATTATAATTTGTTTATGACAAAATGATAGACTATAGAAATGATAAAATTATGTATTGAACCAACTAACTTTAGCCCTTAGGTAATCATTAGTCCATCAACGACCCTACAATTTGTGAGGGTTGAGGCTCTCAAGCATAACATATTTTTAATTTATTTATTTATATATTTTATAAAATTATTTTTTAAGTTATTAATTCATAATCATAAACTATTATTATATTGTTGATATACACATAACATTTGAACATTAATCAAGACAAAAAAAAAAAAACTCAAATTTTCACTATGCTTATTCTTAAAAAGGATAGAGCTTATAATTATCCTTTATAAATTCTCATAATTTTTATGCTTCATAATTAATTTATATGTAATGCCCCTCAATGGCAGTTTAGGTGGTAAACTCAAGACTCCCTTAGTTAAATAGTAAGTATTTGAGTTTTTGGATAAACAACTTTCTATTTGATATGATACCTTAGTATTTAAGTGGAGAAAAGTATAGCAACATACCCTTTGTCCAAAGAGTTTCGAACACTATTGTTTGAAAAAAAAAAAATTAATTTATTTGTAATATATTATTGAAGATCTCTCTATCTCATTCTTAATATGCTATTGAAGATCTCTTTGTCTCTATCTCAAGTTAAGACTTGAAATAAATAACTTACATTGCTTTTTAGTATTTGATTTAAATTTAGACAAAAGTCACAAAACTCAATATTATAGTGAATTACATTTTCTCCAAATCCATACATGTCCAAACTAATACTTCTTTCAAACGCAAGGTCAATAATCTAAAATATTTTATTATATTTTTTTGGAAATACTATATAAATTTAGTCCTCCTTCTTTCTATACATGTCACCATAACTTCCTATAGTTCCAAGGGACGTGATGATTATACTAATACTCGGGCCCTCTCATTTGCACAATTTTCTTCTAATCTCGATAAAGTTAGTCAAAATCAATTGGTTATACTATTACTCGGTTGGCCACCTTTAGTTAGAAGTAGGATGAATTAGCTCAAAAAAAAATAAAAAATAAAAAATCTAAATCAGCTCCACTAATATTATTTATTTGAACTTAAATCCCATATTTGGCAGATGCATTTTTCAAAGATACTATTATTTTAATTCCATTTCACATTATATATATCATACCTTTTTAATAAATTGAGTGAGGCCTATGCCTGACATTCTTTCTAATATAAATCCACTCTATGGATTACCTTATGTTATTTCCATAAAACTTATTTGGACAGTTCGCGAGAATTCTGAAAAACAAAAAAGTATATATAAATTAAATTTAAAGAATAACTTATAAGAAATGATTATATTAATATCTAGACCGATTAACGTCTATAAACGTTGATCCTATGCGATGCTTAGAATCAGCTGAGAACACCGACAGAGACGAAAAATGACGAGCAGCAGGTTCTTCTTCACCAACGGGATTGTTCTAACCACCTCCGACGCCCCTTCCGTCTCATCCTTCCTCCAATCCCATCCAGGTCCGCTCCCCATCCCCACAGATTTTTTTTTTCTTCCATGAAATGTTTTAGTTTTTTGTAATCGCTGAGAAACCATCGGTAGTTTGGAAATTTTCGTTTCTTTTCTTTTCTTTTCCTTTCTTTTCTTCTATTTTCCCCAGCAAAGTAGCAGTTTAATTTGATTGCTTACAGTCCAAAATTTAATTAACCCAGGGGCTTACACAACAACTCGCACTCACAACGATGCTTCCTGCCTCTTGTTTTGGGAAAGACATTTGCGTAGACTTGCCGATTCGGCGAGGATTCTCTGCAGTTCCAGTCCCGAACTTTTTTTCAAGTGTGGAAAATCTGAGATTTCCTTGCCAATTCAATCATCAATTTGGGAGTCCGTGATTCAGTCCCTTGTTAACGATTCATTGAGTAAAGTGTTACCGGTTGCATCGAGTGAGAGGAGAAGTGGTGAAGAATTGGCAATTACGGCTCTTGTTAGTGGTAATTTAGAGAAATTGAAGGGAAATGAAGAGGTTAATGGTGATAGAATATCTCAGGCTCTTGATGTGTGTGTGCATGTCGGGGCTTATGTTCCTCCGGTGTTTGGTAAACGAGAACATGGTGCGCATTTGGCTGTGGTGGGTCGTGGGAGGGATGTTGCGGCCGCGAAGTATTCTGATTGGGTAAGGTTAGTGTTTGCGTTTAGATTGTCTATCAATTAAGCATCACGAGTTACTTTATGTTAAGTCTCTACAAAAATGAAAGAAAATAATTAATTAGTTCATTGTTTTAATATGAAATTTTCTTTTAAATACAAGAAATTTGGTTTATTTACTACATGTTTGAACTAAGCAGAGGTTGTAGGTTTTGAGGTAGAAAAATCATTACTTGTAATATTTAATTTTCTAATTTCCTTGTTTTATCTTAGAAATCAAAATAGATGAGGTTATTTTTTTCCAGCTTTCTTATTATGGTGATTCTGTAATGTGTAACTGGGGAAGTTTGTTGTCTAGGTAGGATTAGGAAGCCTCTAGAGAAGTTGAAGCCTCCGTTGGCTACTGAACTGTTGTTGTCGAATGATGGTGATCAGATACTTGAAGGCTGTGTAACGAATTTCTTTGCTGTGTGCCGCATAGTGAGTGCTAGAGATTTTGTGATGCTTGATCAACTAAGTTGTAGATCATGGGTCTTGTTTTGTTTAGACCTTAGAATTAATTGTATGACATAGGATGCTTTTAGGATGTTTTTTAAATTGATTTTCAGGATAACAATGAAGCTGAAGAGAGATTCTTGAATGATAACACAAATTCATATTCTTTTGAAGTCCAAACTGCTCCTCTTAGAGATGGTGTCCTTCCAGGAGTTATACGCCAACTTGTGATTGAGTAAGTTTGCCTAATGGTGCTTTAGATATTTTATACACACACACACACACATTCAATATATGATGCCTTGTAGGCTCTCTGAGATTCATAGATTATGGAAAAGACTAGTGGCTCGCTTAGGAATACAAATTTTAATGAACCAAAGCTTGCCAGAGCATTTTGACAACCATGGTATCAAATTAAACGTGGACATCCCTAGTTGGGATCATAGACCTGTGATAAACTGTGGCGTTTGGACAGCAATGGAATTGCCCATATGCACATTGATCACTGGTTTTCTATTGTGGCTGCCTTTCAATACCCATCCTGTAAGTGCTAGAATTGGAAATGTTTTGTTCCTTCAATGTGTGTCTTTAGAAAGTGTTGCTATGCTTCTATGTGAATCCAAATGAAAGGTTAATATGTTTATAGAAATATGTTGTATTATTATAAGATCTGCTGTTTGCCTAGCGATTCTGGACATCTTCTTGAGTGCAAACCTCTGCCCACAGTCTTTACTGGCACAATTTGCTTAACTTTGTTTTTCAGTAAATGAAGGCAGTGCATTGTTTACCAAAATGGGAGAATTGTGTAACAGGATTTGTTTGGTGCAGAGTATGCTTGACCAAAGGGATCCCACTTCGTGAAGTTGCCCCCTCATGGTCAAAGCATGAAGCCTGGGAAGAGGCATTTGTAACAAGTAAATCTCTTAGTCCTAATTTGTTTTTCATAGGCAGACAATCACTGTTTGGGCCTCCGCCATTTATTTTGTAGCGAGGACAGCCATAAGTCCCACAGCACCTCTCCAAGTGCTGCAAATGCTTGATTATTATGTTTCAATAATTAAGAGCTTGATTATTTAAAATATATTCCTTTTTTTTTTAAAAAAAAATTCTGTTATCTATTAATTGAAGAAATAATTAGAAAATAAAACAGCAAGTACAAAAATGATTAATAGCCCCTAGAAGGAAATAGTAGGCACAATTAGTTCTTGAACAGCCAGCGCAATGTAAAAATTGGATAGGTTTGATCTATGGTCATAGAGGCCTCCTAGAAGGATCTACTAAATTTATCAAGTAATTTTAAAGGATCAAAACCAGCCAGTTATTAATGGAATTCCTTGTTGACACTGTAAAATATTTGTTTGGCCGAGGACTTCCAAACACATCGTAAGCTAAAATTGTGCTTACGAATAACCAACCTAAAATGAGTAAGTGGGTATAGTAATGCTATGAATGACCCAATATCAAATGCTGGTGATAATATCAGCAAAAGAACGTTTTCCTGTGCTTCAAGTGTAGTAACCCGAAAAAAAAAAAAGAAAAAAAAAAATCTTGGAGGAGATATTTTTAGATTACTTTAGGGCTAAGTTATGTTTATTATATAATTCTCTCTCTCTCTCTCTCTCTCTCTCTCTCTCTAAACCGCGAATTCACTCTCTCTCTCTCTCTAAGATCTCAAGCAGCTCGTTGCCCGAATTAACGATCCAACGTTACTACGTGGATCAGCGGGTGAATCTCTACAAGTCAGTAGAATCTCGATTTGAGGATTTCCAGGGTTTTTACCCCGAAGTTGAGGTAAGGGTCGAAACGAGCCTAGTGACTTGTAGATCTGTACTAAATAGGGATATTGACGTATGGTCTTTCGGTTTTAGGATTTGGGAATCCGTGTGACTGTTTCGAGCCGTTTGGAGTAGTATTTCAGTATTCGGGAACAGGTAAGGGGATTTGTTTATATCAGTTATTTTTAAAATCTGATCTGGTAGAATTGTAGATTATGTTTATACGGATATTTTGGTTACTTGTTTGGAAAATTTCACCGGGTGAGATTGCTAGTTTTTCGGGTGTACAGTTTTTAGGAAAATTAGGGTTTCGGGTATCGTCTTCGTTTTTTTGGAAAATTGTTTATTTGAATAAAACTAAAGTATAGAGATGACCGTACCTTTATTTTATGTTAAACTATATTTCCGGATCAATTATCATAATTGTTTAATTATCCAAATAGGTGTGGCAAGAGAGGATATTTTATGATGATTGAGTTGTGATGTGTCTAAAATGAAATATAGGAACTGGAGTTCCAAACTGTTTTCAGGAATGGTGGTTACTAACATGCCGGTTTCATTACCGTGGGGTCAATAATGACATGCCGATTTGATTCCGTGGGGTCGAGACATTCCGGATTAATATCGTGGGGTCGTAAGACATGCTGGCTTAATATCGATGGTCGTAATTTTTCGATTTATGCCGAAGAGTATGAAAACACTAGATTTGTGCCAGTTCTATACCGTGGGGTCAATAATGACATGCCGGTTTGCCGGATAATATCGAGGGTTGTGGGATGCCGGTTCAATACCGTGGGTCAATATTCAATAATGACATGCCGGTTTGCCGAATTATACCAATGATTGTGAAATATACTGGAACTGTTTGTGAAAATACTAAAAATGCGAAATGCTTTGTTTTTTATTGGAATAACACTCATGTGCCCACACACTGATATAACTTGATTCTTCCTTACTGAGAAGTGTCTCACCCCAATCATACAAATCTGTTTCAGGTTCTTCAGGTAGCTAGACCTAGCATTCTAGAGGGTTCTGGAGCTTAGTATTCAGTTAGTTTTTGTAAGTACTGTTGTGAGTACTGAACTGTAGCTAGGATGTCATTTTGGATAATGTTGGATACCTTGGGTTGATGTTTTGTATTATGACAGACTTAGTACTCTGGTATGAATGAATGTAATAGGTTGAAATATGTTCCTCTGCGTTATTCATGTGAGTAGTGGTTGTGAATAGGGTATCCGCAAGCCCTATCGGGTTGGACACTCATATTTATTGGTATCATGGATATTTATATGATACAAATACAGGTTAGGTTCTCAGATCACACCCTGGGGCCCACTTTCGGGGTTTGGGACGTGACATCAAGATATGCTAAGCTCCACATATTCTTGTACTGTCAAAGGGGATCAATGTTGTAAAATATGATTTCTGCAAATTGACTAAAATTGAATCTTTGTGAGATTATCAATATTGTACCGAGGGTATTTCTAGAGTATATTGAATCACTAGTTATCTTTTTTCTGACTCAACAACACAATTTTAATTAGTATCTCAATGAAATGCTTGATAATTTCTTTCATCTTTTCTTGTTACTTGTCGATGTAGAGCCAGACGCCATTCAAGAAAAATTCCTCAAATTCATGTAGCATAAGGTTTCTTCCCATTAGTAGAGTTGGACTAGAAATTGAAGATTAGGTAAATTGTGAATCTGTCGAGTTGGTTTCTAATAATTCATGAAAGAAATTTTGTTATATTCCCACAAAGCAATTGGTTGTGATGTCTAGAGATCTCTTTTTTGTGATTGTAGAAGGTTTTTTTTTGTTGTAATCTTTTTTCATTTTAAGGAATTGATTAGTCATCCAGTTAAAAGTAGTAAATAGCAATGAAAGAAAGAGAACAAAGAATAAAATAATTGCAAATTTGCAACCAACATTTATGATGCATGCATTCTTATATTTGATTAGATCCAAAGGATCTTTCTTGACCTAAAACTTAATTTTAGTCAAGGACTAAAATTTTTATTGTAATAGCTAAACTAGCCTTTCAAAATGTATTTCAGTCTTTGTATTGGTGATATAGAGTTAACATAAATTGACAACTTTGTAATCATGTTGGCAAGGTGAAATGGTAGTTCAGCATAACTGTCTTCTTTACTTTTGATATTTTCTTCCCCGAGCACTTCTTTGTTTCTTTTTGTTGAGAACAGGCTCTTGTACCACCATGCGCTCAAGTCTTTTGTTTTTTTTTTTTGGCTCATTGACATTGGACATGATGAATGTAGAAATGCAGCTTACATTAATAACACACAAGTTGGAAATTGTTATTTGATTTCCCTGGCATTAGTATAGAAGACACGTAAAGTTTCTGGTGTTAGTTTAGTAGTAAGCCAAGGTATCTATTCAATTGAATTAGGAACTATTTTGATATATGAAGTTTGATGCATTAAGGTCTCTTTTTCAATGGTTGATAATTAAGGGCCTATTTTTCATTGAACTTGAAATTCTAGACCAAAAGTGTTACTTGGTTACTTGAAATTCTAGACCAAAAGTGTTACTTGGTTACTGTACCCTCTTATGATAGATGGTTAAAAATATCTTGATCTGCATTGGAAGTACCATTTAAGTAAGCTATGTTGCAGGTAGCTTAAGACTCATGCAGCACGTGGAGACGATTCAAGTTCCAAGTTCATGGGAATCACTTGAGTCAAAAACGTGGAGGCAAGTGTCATGGGAGGAGAAGCAATTCGAGGTGTATGAGCTTTAATATTAAAAAATTCAGATATGAACTAATGCAAACTTTCTCTCTCTCTCTCTCTCTCTCTCTCACACACACACACACGTGTGCATGCACATTGACGCACTCATATGCATGTGTTTTTTGTGTCTTAATGATTTTTATTTTTAATTGTAAATCAGGAGGGTCCAGGGATAATTACAAGGGTAATCCAGGTATTTGTCCATTTGAAGGTTTTATCATTTGTCAAAATGCAGTTTGCATCAACACCTACTTTTATTTATATGTTCATTTATGCATTTATTTGTTTAGTTTTGAAAAACTGTGTAGGGAGGTCTTTGCGTTGTTGACTCTTAGAATCCCATGAATCATGTGTCATCTGCTGGCTACATGTTTCAACTCATATAAGTAATCCCTGCCTTACCTTTACAACTTCCCATGAGTCCTCTCCCCTCTACCAGAACATGTCAATTGCTGTTTTAAACCCCTTAATATCTTTATTAGCCTTTTCAGAGACCAAATAAGAGATTGTTGGTGAGATTCTGAAATTGATCTCAAAGTTTTTTTGCATTATTATGTTTAAAGAGTCAAGAGTCAGAAATTTGGAATGCGTGTTGGAAAGAGATGGGGATACTATTTAAATTTTGTTAGCTTTAGAAATATCTTGAAATGAGTGGGGTATTGTTTTCATAGCATTTACAGTGAAACACAGTGGATTCATCGTGTGGAAGTGGTGTTGTGTCATATGAAAGTTTACCGGGCAAATACTTTTGTAGAATTCTTGTGAAAATCAGGTCTGATATATGGCCTATTCCTACTCACTCATAGGAGTTTTGTGTCTAAAGATGTCATCCGAGTAATGTGTTTATTGTGTTTCATAAACAGAATTTGCTTAAAGAATTTAATAGTCACCAACTTCTTGTAATTCATAGCACATTTTTTTTTAAGGGCAATTCAAGCTGAAAGATATTGTCAACCATTGCATGACATCTCGCGGTTAACCAACTTCAGTTTCTCTCTCTCTAGTTATTTAAATTTGAACCATGTGGGGGTCAGTTTGGGCATTTGAAACGCAAGTCTAATAGAGCACCTGTGAGGAGAAGTGAGTTAGTTATTGTTTCTAACATGAAAAGGGGTAGGGATAAGCCTAAAATAACTTAGAATGAGATAGTGAGGAAGGATTTAATAGCCCTTAATCTAATAGAGAAAAATGTTCTGGATCGGGTGAATTGGCGGGAAAGGATTCATGTAGCTGACCCCACCTAGTGGGATTAGCTTCTTGTTGTTGGGGGTCGGTTTGGTATTTTTTGAGATGTATCTAATTCAAATAAAAATTCACTCCCTCGGTTATTATGTTCAATATGATTTACAAAATATTTTGGGAGTTACAAACATTTAATCCAAATGCTAATATTATACATAAATTCTTCAAACTGCTTTTTATTCATTTAAAATTTTTTAATTCAATTTTATTGCATTATTATTATTATAATTTTTTTATTTTGATGACAAAAGTAGATGATTTCATTACATAAGGAAGAATGCACTAAAAGTAGAATAAGCTACTAAACAAAATGAATAAAACAAAGGAAACAGAGAAAAAAACCAAAGGAATAAACAACAATCAAACTAAACAGAGCAAGCCAACCCCATTGGAAGTAAGAGAATCTCACGCTTTTAAAGCAACCAGCACCAGCACACATAAGTGATGCTAGATAATGAGAATTGTCCCAAATAAGAGATATTCAACTTCTTGTACGTAGATGCACAGTATGTTCCAGCCATAAATCCCACATCATTGCCAGGAAAAAAAAAATGCTCATTTCATAAAGCAATTACATCTTGGCTTTTTCCAATACCAGAAAAGGAAATGTCCAAGAAATCCTCCACCTTAGCTGGACATACCCAAGTTTCTCCCAATAAAACAAAGATCTTATTCACATATTCCAAGCCATACTACAGTGCAAAAAGTGATGAAAAGCTGTTTTTCAAAACATAATAAGCACACATCAGGAGAAAGTGCCTTTGAAGATCTCCTACTCTATAAAAGATTGTTGCTGTTAACTCTATTAAGAACATCCCGCAGGAGTTTCCTGGGACTTCCATCCTTCGAAGAATCTTGAGGACCAAGAATGACTACCTGCTCCAAAGGAAGGACAACAATTTTCCAAAATCATCAACAAACAAGGAAACTCCTCCACCTCCTTATCATTAAAAGATCAATGACGATGGAAGTCCCAGGAAGGCATGTCGCCATCAGATTCTAAAAAAGAAGGATAAACAGTATTATGTCTTTGAGTCAAATGGTAAAGATGAGGAAGGAAACGGACAAATAAGTACTCCCCACCTAGATATCTTCCCAAAAATGAATTTGTTAACCATTACTAGGAATAAACTTAGTATGAGAAAGAGGGGTTAAATATGATAGATAGACCTCCATGGACTTTCTGAAGAACGTCTATATCCCAAATTAGCATCTGAGCCATTCGTATTCAATCCAGATTTATTTTTAATGACATTATATCAAAGAGAGGAATCCTCTAAAGGAAACTGTCAAAACCATTTAGCCATAGGCCAGTGTTCTTAGACAGCAACTTTCCAAGACCCAAACACCCCTCCAGTTTAGGCCTACACAACCTCCCAACTCATAATCCCTCTTCTTCCCAATTCCAGACCAAAGGAAGACCTATAATTTTCTTCAGCTTACTACAATACCCACCTGAACCCTAAAAATAGGCAAATAATATAAATGGATATGAGCAATACAAGCTTGAATAAGAGTAATGCGCCCTCCTAGGAGGATCATAAAGCACCTTTCTACCCATCCAAATGCTTAGATACCCTCTCCACCACGGGATCCCAAATGGCCACTGGCCAAGGATTGCCTAAGGGTCCTAAATAAGACGAGGGCTGACCTAATATACCACAACCTGCTAACAAGGTCAACTCCGTAGATCTATTGAAACTCAAACTAATAGCAGGTAAACCACTCTTACCCAAGTTTATTTTAAGCCCATAAACCTGCCCAAGGATTTGAAGAAGAATTAGAATATTCAAAAAAGAAGGACTATGGTCGCCTAAGAAGAACATAGCATCATCGACAAACTGAGGATGGGACACAATTTTCTCTCTACCAACCTCCAAGTCTTTCACCACCCTATCTACTATTCTACTCAAGACATCTACCACCAACACAAACAAAAAAATGAGAACTGGATTCCCTTGTCTTACACCCATTGACGCACTAAACCAAGATTTTGGTTCATGATTCACTATAATTGAGAAGAAAATATTTGAGAAACATCCACTCATCCAAGAATGCCATCTTTATCTGAACCCTTTCCTAACAAAAATCTTTTCTAAAAAATTCCCTACCCTATCCAGCACTTAATAATCTTTTCCAAAAAATTCCCCACAAACGCATTGTCTTAGAAATAGTATTATCAAGCGCAATACTCAATCTATTATCCAGCGCTTAATAATCTTATACGTACTAGTCACTAAGCTTATAGGTCTAAAGTCAGCAATCTTAATAGATCTACTTTTCTTAGGCACCATGGTCATATGAAAATGTAGTTAATGCTCTTGTTTAGGATCCCCTACAAGTAAAATTCATTAAACACATTTAGCAAATCCCACTTAATCACATCCCAACAATCTTGGTAAAAGCCATATTAAACCCATCCAGACCCGGAACCTTATCCCTCTCCATCCAAAACACAATTACCTTCACGTCCTCTTACTCAAAAAGGTGTCTCCAACCAAGACATCTGCCCTAGAAATGGGCTTTCAATTTAACCCCTCAATCATAGACCTGCAAGCATCCTCCCCACTGTAAAGGTTTTGAGAAAAAATCAATTATGGCACCCACAATCTCCGTCTTACCTTTTTCAATTTAGTCTTTTGTCTCTTAAGTCCTAACTTAAAAATCAAATCGTCTAGCTCATTCTTCAAAGAAACCTGATTAACCTCCTCACTCTCTGAAAGACTAAACATCTTCTTCTCCTATATAGATAATCCAACTCAGCAAAAATGCTAGCCTTGCTAAACCTAACGTCTCCCAAAGCCTCCCTAACCCATGTCAAGTTATATTTAAGATGCTTAAGCTTCTTCATAACCATGTATCCTTACCAACCCTGTTAGAATTTATGTATTCCCAAGAGGGGAGGTGAATTGGAATTTTAAAATTTATTTCCTAGGTTAAATGAAATACCCGTAAAATACGACCTAGGGTTTTTCTATGCAATTCCAAATGCGCCAATAATATAAAGTGCGGACATTTAAATCAAGCGCATTAGTCACACCATAACATACATGTGCGGTAAATGAAAGGTGCAGAAATATAACAAGACACACGATATGTTATCGGGGTTTGGCCAACTGTGCCTACGTCCCCACCTCTGGCTCGCAAGCCCAAGGATTCCACTAATGGCTCACTTAACGGGTGGAGCGGCACCGATTACAATCAGGTCAATTAGCACAGGACTGACCTCAATCTTTACAACCAGGTCAATTAGCGGGGCTGACCTCAACCTACACCCTAATAGGATGGTGTACCTAACTTTCCTAACCAGGTCTAAACCAATCCGGGACTATTTCACAGGGCTAGTCTCCCTCTTTAGGCCCGTGCCTGGAAATACAACAGTATGTTCACAATCAGTGAAATGATACAATGATTATGCTTTCATGTAAAGCAGATGTGTACCTAGTTACGCACAATCATATAATCCACCAACAAGATATAATAAGTAAACTCAATGTGGTTTAATATATCAACTCTCAAATATATTTGCTATCAATGTATCCAGTGCGTGAGAGTGCAAACTTATATGATCTTTGTATCACAAGATGTTCAATCTAAATGCTCAAATAAAGATATCAATCAATCCTTATATATATTTCAACTAGCAGATCTTCTCAATAATATAAAGCTTGAGCAACGTCTAAATTGGGTTTGCAAAAGAATTTGAATATTTGTAATCAGCAAAAGATATAACTCAATGAATATTGCCACAAAGATTTTTAACTCTTAACCAATATCTCTTCAAATATTTTTCAAGATAAAACACAATAGATATTTGTAAATGATTTTGAAAATATTTTGCAACCAAAATAAAATACGAGTTTCTCAAGATATTGCAATGAATATACAATCTCAGAAGATCGACCAAGGTTTTCTTAGGCAAGACTTATTAATAAAGTCTCCTAAGAATACTCAAGGTTTTGCTTTCAAGAAAATGGAATCAATCAATCAAGACAAGGAGAGCAAACCTTTCCAAAACAATCACTCAATCAACTTACAGAGAGTTTAGACAATAGTAGAAGATAAGTATGAGTGAAAATGGAGTGTAAAAATGAGTAGTAGGAATTTAGAGCTTGAGAGAGAATTTCTTAATCAAGTTGGCTAATCTCTAGCTAATCATCCCAAATGAAGGGGTATAAATAGATTCCTCTAGAATTATAACCGTTAGGGATATGGTCGGGATTATTAGAAAATATGTAATCATTATTTAATTATTTTAAGCCTGTTTTACTGAGTTAACCGCGGTAAAAAATAGGTCTAACTCGAGAGCTCCGGTCGACCAGGACAAGTTCGGTCGCCCCAAGTTCTTGGGGTTCAGTCGACCAGGCCAAAAATGAACTGCCAAGGTCGACCGGACAAGTATGTCCGAGACGATTTTTTCAATTTTGCGAGGTTCAGTCGACTAGGACTAGAATGAACTAAACTGGTCGGTCGACTAGACCGTTGGATTCCCACACGTGGGAACTCGGTCGACCAGGTTGGTGCAATACAAAATTCTCTCGGTCAACCAGGAAGTCAAACTGTTGACTTCAGGGAGGTTTGGTCGACCGGACTGTGGTCAATTGGTTGACTCGGACCGGGTTTAGTCGACCGGGGTAGAATGAACTGCACAGGACGGTCGACCGAAGATGCACATTTTGTGCATTTCAGTCCTGTTTCATTCCACAATCACCCTATTCAAGTGCCTAATATAAACAAGTGCAATCGTGTGTCTTAGGGTCTTTTCTAGGTCTATTTTTAATTATTATTCAATTTGAGCTTACCTATTAGGCCATGCATCTGATGTATGTGATTATTACACGTAAAAATCCTAATTACTATTACAGACCAATTACACAAGTGAAATATATTATAACGTAAAGTAATTAGGTCTTTAATCTTCACTTTCTCTATGTGCATTCTGATCTGTCAATTTAAGTTCCTGCACATAATCTCAAACACTCATTAGATATAATGAGTATTTTTCATAATCAAAACCGGGCGTGACCTATAAGGTCAACATTCTCCCCATTTTTGATGATGACAAATACAACTAGCAAAAATATGCGTATAAGCCTAAGAAGGCTTCCCTTATCAATATGCATCCAATTTATTTTAACCAATTACTTTTACCCAATTATTTTTGCCCTCTCCATCTCCTTCTTTTGGCAACAGAAAAAAAGGCTATAATAGTTAATGATTCTAGGCAATGGGTAAGTGTTACACTTATACATTATAAGTTTTAGAAAGTTTTTGAAAAAATTTCAGCAGAGTGTCGTTTGTAAATTGGACTTTTCAAAACACATCCTGTATAAATTGTAACCTGTTTGAGTTTATATATCCTAGCAGTTTATCCACAACTACTCAAACAGTTCAGCATGATCCAACAATAAAATATCAAGTCCAGTATTATCATGCAATAGATGGAAGAATGATGCACACAAGCAACAATCACTATTCACAAAGTCTAAGGCAATAAAACATATCAACCGTAAGATTAGTTTCTTAGACTTGTAAATTTTACTTGAAAGCTCCTTAAATATCTAATGATTATGTGAAGATGAGGTTTAATTTTCATTTGGTATTCACTCATCCTTTCGAAAAGATTTTAAAGTTAACTTTATCATAATCATTTTTGGTGGCCAAAATAAACATTTATTTTTCACAAGGTATAGTATAATGAAAGCATGTTGGCCTAATACCAAGTGTTACAACAATGTGGTAGAGGAGATGCTAATTACTACGATACCACTTGTTAGAGTACGACATAGTTAACGTATTTCTCAAATGAAATATAGAATGAAGGCACAACACATATTTATTTCTCAGGGGCTAATGATTTTAATGTTAAGTGACTCCCCCTAAGAATAGACATTTTATTTATAAATTAACTTGCGTATAATTCAAGTACTATTTTAGAAACACCACTCAAGTTTTAAGAAAATACTCATTTAGAGAAGATATAGAGTTATGTGTAATAATTTCAAAAAAAAATTTGGCAACATTTTGTTTGAAAATGTGATCAATCCATAAGAACTTGTCAATGTCTAAGCACTTTAAGTATATACGCACAATCAACTCCAAGGGATTTAAGGATTTGAAGCACATAAGCCAAGCGTGAATATTTAAAATCCGAGATCAAAATTCATTTGCACACGAGATATTCAATCATTTCAGCTTTTTTGGGCAAATGTCTACAAAAAATTCGGCAGCATGTTGGCTGTAAACAGGACATTTCCCAAAATTAACCTGCACAAAATTGATTCTCAAACAGCAGTATCTCAAGAGTTTAAGGCATGCGAGAACCTAAATCTACCAGCAGGCAATTCTCATCAACTACATCCACCATGCAAGAGGCATTCTATACTAAGCATGCATTTCAGTAGTATAGTTATCCAAGCACAAAAACTTATGCAATTCTGAATTCTATCAAATATATATGATCATTAAGCAAAAGCACAAACATCACAGGATAGTATCTGCGTGTGCATGTGGTGAGTGTGATTGTCATGATAAAATAAAAATAAAGATAAAAGCTATTTTATATAAGTACAGACCAGATGATATAAAATAAAATGAATCATAGCCACAAATTCTGATCTACATACTGCTCTCTTGGGCCTAGATATCCCCTCCATCAACACCATTATCAGCACCATCACCTGCGTCAAAATCGTAGTCCATAGTCATCTGGACTCTCTCATCCTACATCTCTTGAATCCGGTCATTTAACTCACTGAGCTAACTGCCATGGTCCTCTCTAAATCTGTGAACCGAATAGTAGTGGAGATGGAGAACTATCGAAACTCGTCATGGAGTGCAGCAGATGACGACGCAAGGTCTCTGAGATCTGACTAAACTGATCCTCTAAACTGTCCAAAGGAATTAGAGAGACTGGTGATGGCTGCCATTAGATCCACATTCGATGGCTGCGCGAGCTGTGGTGGAAACTCTTGCGGGGCCTCCTCCTGTGTTGCAGCACCCCTAGATAGCAACCGAACGTTGCCGACCAGCTCAAACCCTATAAGTCTCAGGGTGAGGGCAGAAAATATATTAGCAGACCTCCTTCTCTTCAGTGTAGTCACATTAGTGCGGGTAACTCCTATGGATCGAAACAGCTTGTTCAAAATTCCTCCGTACGACATAATAATCCTGTGGCCGATTGTTTTGGCCATCATCCATCGTATTATCGAGTTCAGTAGATCTAACTTTTTGCGAGCAAACAAGCACCACATAATGAAGCAGTCCAAAAAGATACATGCACTCTAAAACCTGCCTTGGGCAGGATATTATATGTGATCAAGTAGTGCACGACTTTGGCCTCTAAAGTAAACTTCCTATATTGTGGGGGACGATTTTGACTGGCTGTACATGGATCGGACATGGTTAGGTTAGCAAATGTGGCAACCGTAAAATCCTGTTCGTGGATCTAGGAAGTTACCAAGTCTGGGCACTCTTTAAGTCTCCACGATCTATATCAAGGACATCAGAAATATACTGTGCGTCGAAACGAACGCCTGTCCTTAATACTCTGGGGAAATATCCATTTTCATCATTTCCCAGATTCGCGTAAAACAACCTAACGTATGTTGGGAAGTGGGCACTAGGCTGATAAGATATAAAGGTTTTCTAGCCTTGATACTCAAACATGTTCATGACATTTCCAAAATACCGATCCATAAATTCTAAGTCCAGAATCTTACCCAATATTGCTTCTTTAGGACGAAACTCCCGCACGTATCCGATCTTAAAGCGATCTGTCAGAAAATAGTTGTCCCCAACTTGTGCCAAATCTTGGGCCTCAATACGCTCGTTTTGATGAGCCATGGGTGTAGGATGAAAGAAGTTAGGCACTGGTGTAAGGATATTGGCTGATATTTGGAGGAACAGTGACGAACGCTCTGAAATTTTCTAAGAAAAATGAGCTTTGAACGTGAAGAAGGTATATATATATATATCGCGGTTCGGTCGACCGACGATTCAAATTCTTCACAAACCGACACTGTTCGGTCGACCAGAAAGGATTTGTACTGAAATGGGGGGTCGACCAAGGTAGCGTATTGTTCCTATGTTCGGTTGACCAAGAGAAAATCGATAGGTTCGGTCGACCGGAGTGGAGAAGCTCACGGAGGGTTGGTCGACCGTACGGTCAAAGTCAAGGGTGTCGGTCGACCGGGAGCTTTTATTCAGTCAACGCTTGGTCGACCGAGCATAATAAATTTCCCCAATTTAACTTTATTTTGATCGAAAGTTCTCCCTTAGGTTCAGATTTGATATGTTACACATATTTTCACATTAGCATGATTCTTAGAGATTCTTGGTAAAGAAATATTACACAATTGAAGCATGTACCAAGATTTGACAGATTGAGCGTAAATTACTTCCTAGTCTTGTAGTTACTACAACATCTAAACTTAGAGACTAACAAAGGATCAGTTAGAAGATGATTTCACTTTGAATGCACTTTTCCTTGAGTCCTACGGGATTCTCTATCATGACTAGCCAATCCATTTCTCTTCCCAAGCCTCTGGCACTTCTGAGTAGACAACTGAGCCAAACGTGCCCCTTTCTCATACAGGATAAGCAAACTTTATATATGCGTGCAGGATTTTGCTTATTTATTTTAGCTTTACTCATTGAGGCATTACTGTGGGTTTGATAAACAAAGCATGTACCCTTTTTGACAAATTTATTTCTTTTGAATCTTAAGAGTTTAGTATGATTATTCTCTCCATGTTTTATTTTGGGTGAAACTCTAGAATAATCACTTACTTCTTTCCTTAAGCCGATAATTTTTAATATCCTTTTAATTTTTATCTTATCAAGGAGAGCATGATAATCTTTTAGTTCTCTCAATTGTATAGTTATCCTTTTGTTCTGATTTTCAGAAATGTTTTATGATATGACATTCTAACTAGAAACTTATGAATTTTAAATAACTCCTTTTCTAACTGCCCATTCAATGATATGCTTTCATCATAAAACTCGTAGCATGATTCAATACAAGATTTTTCTATGTAACTATCATATGAATTCATGCATACTATATCATTATAAGAGACAATTGGTGATTCAACATAAGATATACCATAGTTATTACATGAACTACTGCATGCTGTGTCAATAGTAATATCACAAGGGATATCAAACGAATTAGCACAATAATTTTCACATGAAGCATTGCATGCAACAACAGCAGCATTTTCACAAGGAACCACAGATGATTCTTCACATGATATTTTGCAGTAATTAACATAAGAATCATCAACTGCATAACAAACTGAACCAGAAGGTGAATCATGTACCTCCTTGTTGATTACTAGCTTATGATTCACTTCTTCCTGATCATTTGAGCTCGAAGCATTCGAAGGAGTTACTATCTCCTTCTCCTAGGATTCTCCATATTTCTTTTCTAGTTCATCCCATATTTCTTTTGCAGTCTGACATGCCACAAACTCAACAAAAATATCAGAAGTGCCAGAGGCTTGAGAAGAGAAATGGATTGGCTAGTCATGATAGAGAATCCCGTAGGACTCAAGGAAAAGTGCATTCAAAGTGAAATCATCTTCTAACTGATCCTTTGTTAGTCTCTAAATTTAGAGGTTGTAGTAATTGCGAGACTAGGAAGTAATCTACGCTCAATCTGTCAAATCTTGGTACGTGCTTCAATTGTGTAATATTTCTTTATCAAGAATCCCTAAGAATCATGCTAATGTGAAAATATGTGTAACATATCAAATTTGAACCTAAGGGAGAGCTTTCGATCAAAATGAAGTCAAATAGGGGAAATTTACTATGCTCGGTCGACCAAGCATTGACTGAATAAAAGCTCCCGGTCAACCGACGCCCTTGACTTTGACCGTACGGTCGACCGAACCTCAGTGAGCTTCTCCACTCCGGTCGATCGAACCTGTCGGTTTTCCCTTGGTCAACCGAACAAAGGAACAGTACGCTACCTCGGTCGACCCCCCATTTCAGTATAAATCCTTTCTGGTCGACCGAACAGTGTCGGTTTGTGAAGAATTTGAATCGTCGGTCGACCGAACTGCCATATATATATATATACCTTCTTCACGTTCATAGCTCATTTTTCTTAGAAAATTTCAGAGCGTTCGTCACTGTTCCTCCAAATATCAGCCAATATCCTTACACCAGTGCCTAACTTCTTTCATCCTATACCCATGGCTCATCAAAACGAGCGTATTGAAGCCCACGATCTGGCATAAGCTGAGGACAACTATTTTCTGACAGATCGCTCCAAGATCGGATATGTGCGGGAGTTTCGTCCTAAAGAAGCAATACTGGGTAAGATTCTGGACTTAGAATTTATGGATCGGTATTTTGGAAATGTCATGAACATGTTTGAGTATCAAGGCTAGAAAACCTTTATATCTTATCAGCCTAGTGCCCACTACCCAACATATGTTAGGTTATTTTACGCGAATTTGGGAAATGATGAAAATGGATATTTCTCCAGAGTTTTAAGGACAGATGTTCGTTTCGATGCACAGTATCTTTCTGATGTCCTTGATATAGATCGTGGAGACTTTGAGTGCCCAGACTCGGTAACTTCCTATATCCATGAACAGGATTTTAAGGTTGCCACATTTGCTATGTAGTAACCCGACCCCGAAAAAAATAAATAATAATAATAATAAATAATGAATAATAAATAAATAAATAAAGAGATATTTTGGAGGAGGTATTTTGAAAGGAGATATTTTAAGATATTTGTATATAAATATCTTGGAGGAGATATTTATTTAGATTACTTAAAGGCTAAGTTAAGTTTTATTCTATAAATTCTCTCATTCTCTCTCTCTCTCTCTAAGATCCTTCGCCGTTTGTCGTCCGTTTCGACAATCGAAGGTTCCTGTGTGGATCAAAAGAGGAAACTCTACAATTTTAGCGGATCGGACCGTCGTTTCGGAGATTTTCGTGTCTTTCCCAAAAATCGAGGTAGGGATCTGATCTTAGTTTTGATTGGATATTTGGATAGTGGTAGAAAATATAGTAAGTTTATGTTTTGTGGTTTTAGGTTTTCGGGTTGTCGGTTTGGATCGTTTCCGAACGTAGTTTCGTTTCGAATTTAAGGTAAGGGGAATTTGATTACAACAACATTTTTGGAAAACTAAACCGCTAAAAAGCTAGTTTATACTTATATGTATGATTTAACTGTTTAGTTGCTAAATTCTATCGAGTAGAAATGCCGATTTTACGATTTTTGGTAAAAATGAGAATTTTGGCGTATGATCTCCAAATCTTACGAAAAACACTTATTTGCATTTATATTGTAATAGGAGATGCTTGAATCCTTTCAAATGATGTTTATTGGATTTATATCATTTAGCGGATTTTTGGACTAAACTCATGTGATATATGTTGAAATGGAAATGTATGAATTTTCTATACTATTGATATAGATTATGGGAACAGAGTTCCAATTTGTTATATTGAGTATGTGGAAAACAGAGGCCACTAATACACTGAGCTGTATTTGTGAAAATGGGTAAACCGAGTGGATAGGCGCCGATTTGAACCCGATGTGATTATTTGAATTTGTGAAAATACTAGAATTGCACAGGTTACTATATTTTATTATAAATTGTATATATGATAAATGGAACCACAGCTTGCTACTAAAGGAATTGAAAGATACTCCAGTAATAGGGGTTGAAAGATACTCCAGTGTAAGAAGTTGAAAAAGTTTCAGTAATAGGGGTTGAAAGATACTCCAAATGGCAGGGAATATTCCTTAGCTGGAAGGGTACAGTGCAACCACTCATGTTTAAAATCAGTGTGGGTACATAGATGGTCGGCTAACAGGTGTAATGAAACCACTGGTGAAATAATAAACCAGATGGGGGCAGTCGGACTATATATAAATACTTGACATATGCCTGCACGAACAGGGCATTGTTGGAGATATCAGTGCACAACCCGTGCCACGGGGTAAATAGGCAATACATGTATGACAAGTTGGTAATTGTTCTAATAATCATATGCATGATTTAAATATTTGATGTGCTGATAAATGTTATATGATACAGTATTATAAACAAATGTTTCAAATGTATGAGTTTGTATGAAAATGTGCATATATGCAGTCACACACTGTTGTAACACTTTCTTCCTTACTGAGAGGTGTCTCACCCTATTATACAACTTTTGTTTTCATGTCCATCAATACGTCGGTCCTAGTAGCTAAAGGGACTGGGGAGATTATTTTTGGTTAGCTTACGTAAGCATTTGAATCTTGTATTAAACCTAGATGAAAGTCCTTTTTGAAGGATTGTAATAACAGGATTTATTCTATGTCTGGTTTTATGTAATTGTGGATGTATCAGTAAACTCTAGTATAAGACTAATAGAAATCCCAATGGATGTTTATGTTTTTCCGTGACATTTACATCGAAATTATGTATGATTTATACCCGTATGTGTAACGACCCGGTCCTTTACACGGACCCTACCAAACGTACGGAATACCTGTATCTGATAAACATGCACGAACAACCCACCCTAACCAGGGACATAGGGTATAAATCATACATAATTCCGATGTAAATGTCGCGGAAAAACATAAACATCCATTGGGATTTATATTAGTCTTATACCAGAATTTACTAATACATCCACAATTATATGAAACCAGACATAGAATAAATCCTGTTATTACAACCCTCCAAAAAGGACTTTGATCTAGGTTTAATACAAGATTCAAATGCTTATGTAAGCTAACCAAAAAAATCTCCCTAGTCCCTTTAGCTACTAGGACCGACGTACTGATGGACCTGAAAATAAAGGTTGTATAATAGGGTGAGACACCTCTCAGTAAGGAAGAAAGTGTTACAACAGTGTGTGACTGCATATATGCACATTTTCATACAAACTTATACATTTGAAACATTTGTTTATAATACTGTATCGTATAACATTTATCAGCACATCAAATATTTAAATCATGCATATGATTATTAGAACAATTACCAGCTTGTCATACATGTATTGCCTATTTATCCCATGGCACGAGTTGTGCACTGTGATATCTCCAACAATGCCCTGTTCGTGCAGGCATATGTCAAGTATCTGTATATAGTCTGACTGCCCCCATCTGGTTTATTATTTCACCAGTGGTTTCATTACACCTGCTAGCCGACCATCTATGTACCCACACTGATTTTAAATATGAGTGGTTGCACTGTATCCTTCTAGCTGAGGAATATTCCCTGCCATTGGAGTATCTTTCAACCCCTATTATTGAAGCTTTTTCAACTTCTTAAATTGGAGTATCTTTCAACCCCTATTATTGGAGTATCTTTCAACTCCTTTAGTAGCAAGTTATGGTTCCATTTATCATATATACAATTTATAATAAAACATAATAACATGTGCAATTCCAGTATTTTCACAAATTCAAATAATCACATCGGGTTCAAATCGGCGCCTATCCACTCGGTTTACCCATTTTCACAAATACAGCTCAGTTATCACCGGCCTCTATTTTTCACATACTCAGTATAACAAATTGGAACTCCATTCCCATAATCTATATCAATAGTATAGAAAATTCATACATTTCCATTTCAACATATATCACACGAGTTTAGTCCAAAAATCCGCTAAATGATATAAATCCAATAAACATTATTTGAAAGGATTCAAGCATCTCCTATTACAATATAAATGCAAATAAGTGTTTTTCGTAAGATTTGGAGATCATACGTCAAAATTCTCGTTTTTACCAAAAATTGTAAAATCGGCATTTCTACTTGGTAGAATTTAGCAACTAAGCAGTTAAATCATACATATAAGTATAAACTAGCCTTTTAGCTGTTTAGTTTTCCAAAAATGTTGTTGTAATCAAATTCCCCTTACCTTAAACTCGAAACGAAACTACGTTCTGAAACGATCCAAATCTAAAACCACAAAACATAATCTTACTATATTTTATACTACTATCCAATCAAAACTAAGATCAGATCTCTACCTTGATTTTTGGGAAAGACACGAAAATCTCCGAAACGACAATCCGATCCGCTAAAATTGTAGAGTTTCCTCTTCTGATCCACGCAGTACCCTCCATTTTTGGAAACGGACGACGAACGACGAAGGATCTTAGAGAGAGAATTTATAAAATAAAACCTAACTTAGCCTTTAAGTAATCTAAATAAATATCTCCTTCCAAAATATCTCTTTATTTATTTGTTTATTTTTTTTTTTTGGGGGTTGGGTTACTACAATATGTCCCTAGTTAGGGCGGGTTGTTCGTGCATGTTTATCAGATACAGGTATTCTCTTTTTTTCGGTAGCCACCTGGGTCCGTGTAAAGGGTCGGGTCGTTACATGCTAACCTAACCATGTCCGATCCACGTATAGCCAGTCAAAATCATCCCCCACAATATAGGCAGTTTACTTTAGAGGCCAAAGTCGTGCACCACTTGATCACATATAATATCCTACCCAAGGCAGGTTCTAGAGTGCATGTATCTTTTTTGGACTGCTTCATTATGTGGTGTTTGTTTGCTTGCAAAAAGTTAGATCTACCGTGCTTGATAATATGATGGATGATGGCCAAAATGATTGGCCACAGGATTATTATGTCGTACGGAGGAATTTTGAACAAGCTGTTTCGATCCATAGGAGTCACCCGCACTAATGTGGCTACATTGAAGAGAAGGAGGTCTATTGATATATTTTCTGCCGTCACCCTGAGACTTATTTGGTATGAGCTGGTCGGCAACGTCTGGTTGCCATCTAGGGGTGCTGCAGCACGTGAGGAGGCTCCGCAGGAGTTTCCATCAAAGCCCGTGCAGCCATCGAATGTGGATCCGATGGCAGCCATCACTAGCCTCTCTGATTCCTTTGGGCAGTTTAGAGGATCAGTTCAGTCAAATCTTAGAGACCTTGCGTCGTCATCTGCTGCACTTCATGACGAGTTTCAACAGTTCTCCATCTCCACTGCTAGTCGGTTCACAGATTTAGAGAGGACCATGGCAGTTAGCTCAGTGAGTTAAATGACTGGAATTAGGAGATGCAGGACGAGAGAGACCGGATGACTATGGACTTCGATTTTGACGCAGGTGATGGTGCTGATGATGGTGTTGATGGAGGGGATATCTAGGCCCAAGAGAGTTGTATGCAGATCAGAATTTGTGGCTATGATTCATTTTATTTTATATCATATGGTCTGTACCTATATAAAATAGCTTTTACCTTTGTTTTTGTTTTATCATGACGATCACACTCACCACATGCACACGCAGATACTATCTTATGATGTTTGTGCTTTTGCTTAATGATCATATATATTTGATAGAATTCAGGATTGCACGAGTTTTTGTGCTTGGATAACTATGCTACTGAAATGCATGTTTATTATAGAATGTCTCCTGCATGGCGGATGCAGTTGATGAGAATTGTCTGCTAGCAGATTTAGGTTCTCGCATGCCTTAAACTCTTGAGATACTACTGTTTAAGAATCATTTTTGTGCAAGTTAATTTTGGGAAATGTCATGTTGCCGAATTTTCTGTAGACATTTATCCAAAAAGCTGAAAGGATTGAATATCTCGTGTGCAAATGAATTTTGATCTCAGATATTAAATATTCACGTTTAGCTTATGTGCTTCAAATCCTTAAATCCCTTGGAGCTGATTGTGCGTATATACTTAAAGTGCTTAGACATTGGCATGTTCTTATGGATTGATCACATTTTCAAACAAAATGTTGCCAAATTTTTTTTTGACATTATTACACATAACTCTATATCTTCTCTAAATGAGTATTTTCTTAAAACTTGAGTTGTGTTTCTAAAATAGTACTTGAATTATACGCAAGTTAATGTATAAAGAAAATGCCTATTCTTAGGGGGAGTCACTTAACATTAAAATCATTAGCCCCTGAGAAATAAATATGTGTTGTGCCTTCATTCTATATATCATTTGAAAAATACGTTAACTATGTGGTACTCTAACAAGTGGTATCGTAACAGTTAGTATCTCCTCGACCACATTGTTGTAACATTTGGTATTAGGCCAACATGCTTTCATTATACTATACCTTGTGAAAAATACATGTTTATTTTGGCCACAAAAAATGATTATGATAAAGTTAACTTTAAAATCTTTTCGAAAGGATGAGTGAACACTAAATGAAAATTAAACCTCATCTTCACATAGTCATCAAATATTTAAGGAGCTTTCAAGTAAAATTTACAAGTCTAAGAAACTAATCTTATGGTTGATATGTTTTATTGCCTTAGATTTTGTGAATAGTGTTTGTTGCTTGTGTGCATCATTCTTCCATTTACTGCATGATAATACTGGACTTTATATTTTATAGTTGGATCATACTGAACTGTTTGAGTAGTTGTGGATAAACTGTTAGGATATATAAACTCAAACAAGTTACAATTTATACAGGATGTGTTTTGGAAAGTCCAATTTACAAACGGCACTCTGCTGAAATTTTTTCAAAAATTTTCCAAAACTTATAATGTATAAATGTAACACTTACCCATTACCTAGAGTCATTAACTATTATAGCCCTTTTTGCTATTGCCAAAAGGGGGAGATGGAGAGGGCAAAAATAATTGGGTAAAAGTAATTGGTTGCATATTGATAGGGGGAGCCTGCTTAGGGTTATACTCATATTTTTGCTAGTTGTATTTGTCATCATCAAAACCGAGCATGACCTATAAGGTCAACAAACCCTTTTCCAAATCCTCACTTCAAGAATCTCTAGCCAAATATTGAAAAGAATGATGATCCAGCTACATATTTTCAAAACAAAAGGGAGAAGGGCCCCAATTAAACTTGCTAGATTCCAACCAGAGAGGGAAATGATCAAGCACTAGTCTACACAAAACAGTTTGAGAAAAACTGAAAAACTCACCCTCCCAGTCACTACAAGACAAGCCTTTTTACCTGGATATCAGTGTTTTTAAATGGTGAACACCAACCTGAGTCAATTTCAGAGATCTTCTTGTTTCTACTTGCCTGCTGGCATGCCAGGACACATCTTCCATATCAACTTGGTATTCAGAATCAATTCAGAGCGACAAATTGGTAGCCGTAGTATCCTTCCCTTCAAAGCCATTTTAACAATAATCTTTTTTTCTGAATCACACATACTACCCATTTCATCTTCTGAGTTCTGAATCAAGATGAGAACTTTTATTTGTCCCAGAACCATCGGGAGAATGTGATACACCCATTAGAGCAGACATCAGAGAGGTAGAAGTTTCTTAAACAGGAATATTATCAGGCAAATCATTCTGAAGATCCTTTGCTAACGTGTTACCATTGGCTACTTTAAATGGAGACTGAGTTTCCATCTGCTGTGTGTTTTTAACAGTTTGAGCTTCCATCTGAACCCCACCTGCCCTCTGCTTTTCAGTGTAAATACCAGCCCCCTCTTCTTCCAAATGGGCCTCACCTCTTTTAGTACCAACACCCTATGGCCTGACCAGGATCATCCCAATAAACTTATCCACGCCAATCCTTCAGCTACTCCCTCAGTGGGTTTATTGAGCCTTTTCTTCTCAACTCATCTAACCCTTTTCTTTACAGGCCTGAATTGAAGCATGCCATCCGTTCCTTTGTTAGAAAGTGGGATAACTTGACGTAGTTGAGTGTTTTTCAAAAGGAGGGAATTGATGTAGGATGGGAAGCGGGTAATTGGATGGATCACTTTGACCCAGTTTGGGGACGAATTTCAAAGAATAATGTCAAGGGATTGTTAGGCCCTAAACCTAGTATTAGTAGTTATTATGTTTTTCTAGTTTATTTTTAGTAGGCTTATGTTTTGGGGGTTTTGTTTGTAGCTTCTAGGGGTTTATTTGTAGTTTCTTGCATCTTTATGGGTTTATTTGTGATTTTCTTGTGAGTAGGCTGCAAAAGCCATGTAAGAATCTTTTTTTTTTTTTTTTGTGTGAGGTTTTCCCCCCCACCTTGTATCTCCTTCTTCCTTGCTTCCTCCTTCCTTCTTCCTTCTTCCTCCTTTCTTCCTCCTTCCTTCTTCCAATTTCTCTTGTAGTAAACCTGCACATTTGTTCTGCACCAATAGCATATCTTCAGCTGAGCAGAATGATGGAACAAAATTATTTCAATCTCTTCAAGAAACATTTTCAGTTCAGGGGCAACATACATATAAATGATAAAAATAAGATTATGTACTCGTCTCATTGCTTTTTTCTTGAACTAGTCCATTAAGATATGTCATTCCTTAGGGGTATAAATTAGAAAAGCATTATGGAATTCCAAGTTCATATAATTGTGATGGTTTGACAGCAATATGAGGATGGCTGCGAACAAAACGGTTGTGGTGGTAACTGTTCCTCTGTTAGTTTTATTGTGGGGGAAAAGTAGAGATTGGAACAACTTCTGAAAAAGATGCTGAGGTGCTGAGCAGGGAAAAAGAGATTCTTATTCATATCATATTATGTCATAATTCAAAATTTGCATTAGGGTATTTTTAGAATGCTGCCATTGTATATATCTCTTTTTCTTTTTTGGTTAATTCAAACAAAAAGATGCATCCTCATGGTGGCAATTGTTGTTCATTATGTTGAGCAGGAAGAGATAATGGAGAAGGTAGGCAGTGAAGGTCTCCTTGTAAGCAGCCTCGTATAAGAGGGGAGGAACTCTGGCAGTGCCTTTGACCCTCTCATGGAATGCTTAAAAAACAACCACTGGTAGTCTAATGATTAGGATTTCCATATTCAGTATTCCCCATTTGCGCTGGTGCCTGCGGAATTTTGTGTACATATTGGATGCTGAGCCTACACTGGAAAAGTGGTTTACCATATGCGCGTTGAATAGTTTTATTGGACCACTTGATGATTGAATCCATTCTGAATTCAATGGATCATGTACTTTACGCTTTATGGTTTTAGTGCAAGCTTTTGAAAATGGAATTCTAATTGTATCCCCCTTCTATTGTGCAAGGATCTCTCTCTCTCTCTCTCTCTCTCTCTTTGTATATATATTTGAGTGAAGTTGGGTTGATAGCTGATATAATGAAGCATTCAAACTCAACTTGAAAATGTAATATTAGGCTGAAAAGACCCCTGACTTGGACTATATTATACTAAGAGGGAGTTTCAACAATCTGAGCTTGGCCTAATTTAAGTTCAATTTGGTGATCAGACAATATTAAATATATGATGCAAAAATATAATAGAAAATGAAAGTTGAGCCCACAAATAATTGACATGGTATTGCGAAATTCAAACTCTTAACTCACCCAAGTTTAAAAATTTATTTTATTTGAATAGATTTAACTAGAAAGGAGTTATGAAACAAGTGAAATAGTTGGAGTTTTCCTTGCAAACTTTTTTGGGCTCCATTTAAAAAATATTTTCTAATTTTCTTGACATATTTTTTGGGTAACCTTTGAAACATATCTTCTAATTTTTGACATATACACACAAATAAAACATTTACTTTTCCTAAAATTAGAAAAAAAAAAAGTAATGACTTTTTCTAAGATTTCAAAAATCTCAGGACCTATTTTAAGATTTCAAAAAAACATAGTTTTATATTTGACAGATTTTTTAAAGTGTATGTATCCTAAAAAATAAATGTGAAGAACGTTTGTAAAAGTTTTAAAATCTAAAAAAAATACTTTAATTTTTGTTAAATGTAGGTCAATATTATATATATATATATATATATATATATATATATATATATATATAATATTATCTTGGCTTTTTGGGTGTGAGCTGTGGCAGCCCACCAATTTGACAGGAAAGTCCATCATCTCCAACTAGGAAGCCCACCACATTTTTTAAAACTCCAACCACATCAAATGGTACTTTCATGGTAAGCTAAAATACTAATATGGTTACTGCTACAAGTGCCAATGGAGTGTTGATAAGGGAAGAGATGGGTTGATTTGACTTCAAGTTCCATTATTATTATTATTATTATTATATCATATTATAATATTCTAAAAAAAAAATAGAAATGGAATTGGGGACAGAGCACCTTCCTCTGCTTTGAATGCATGCCACGTGTTGCTTCACTCAAATCATCTGCTGTTCCATTCGCAAAATTAACAAAATAAATTTAAAAAAAAAAAAAAAAACAATGTGGCACATGTTACGTTGTGTTGGATTTTTTTTTTTTTATTTTCTATTTTTAAAATTGCAACAAACACATGGCATGCACTTGGAAGTCATGATAGGGCTCTACACCTACCTCAACATAACTTTATAGATGTAATCTTGGTGTTTTTATTGTGCATACTCTCTAAGATCATAATTTTAAATCATACTTTTTTTTTCCTAACACCTTCAAAAGTAATATTTAATTTTCTTACGATCGTGTTATGAGAATATTGCAATTTTAAGGAATTAGGATCTTGATAATTTAAACAAGTGAATATATAAAATGGACAAAAATATTTGATGGGAAAAGAAATTATAACAAAAGGCAAGTACAACGCATCTTATTTTGTCGATTTTGGAGAAAATGACACGTGATGGTCTATGAAAATTTTAAAGTTAAAGCATGAACTTTCTCATTAAATACTTTCCATAAAAATAGTCATTTGAATCGATTTTTTTTTCAACAACCCACCTTTATTTAGAAAAAAAAAATACTAGATTCTGAATATATTTTGACTTTTCTTTTCGACTTTCTGTAAGCAGGCAATGACTTTATTGAGCATCGAGGTAACATCATTACAAAAGTTTTTGTATTTGTTGACATAAGCTTATTTATTTATTTAAATAATATATTGATAATTTTCATATGAATTGATATGTGTTGTATCATTCATGATAAATAATAATTTTTTTATTTTTTAGAAACAAGCAAATCGATTTTTAATTTTTTTTATTGGTCACTCGTTAATAATCTTTATATTTCATCATATTTTGTTTATTTCGAGCATCCAATATATAGCAATGGAAACCTTAATTTAAATAAAATCTGAATAAGTTAAATACTTTTGTACACAATAGAGTTTAAAATTATTTATGATATGTTCACTTTGGTTGCGTATTGATTTGATTTGTGTTGTACCATTTATAATAAATACTATTTTTTAGTGTTTTAGAAATAAGCAAATTGATTTTAGGCTTATTTTTATTACTCACCCGTTAATAATCTTTAAATTTAAACATATTCTATTCATTCAAACATCCAATATATATATAGTAATAGAAACCTTAATTTAAATAAAATTATGATAAGTTAAACGTTTTTGTACGCAATAAACTTTATGTTCACCTTAACTGTAAAATAAGTGGAAATTCAGAGACGACTGATGAAAGCTAGTCTTACTTTAATTATGAAATTCTTTTTATTTTTTTTTTATTTTTTTTTCCCCACGAGCATGGTGCGGTGAAAAGACATTAGCACATAAGAAGGAGTATCGGGGGTTCAATTCCAAGTAGATATACTCACAGAATCAACGGTACCTGTGGATGGTGAGAGCTTACTCTATGAGCCAGCGGGGACCGTTGATGATAAGAGTTTGTTTTGTGAGCCAGTAAGAACCGTGGATGGTGAGAGTTCTCTGTGAGTCAATAAGGACCGTGGATAGTAATGGAGATGTGTCACGGTGGTCAGGTTAGCCGAACGTCTAACTGATGCACAGAAGTCGTGTCCGCATCTGGATTTTGCTTTGATCAACAAGAACTGGGATGGAGGACGCTAATCCGTATGTTTGGTGCCACACCGGAGGGTCCGAAGGGCTTGTTGATGGTTGTAGTTCCTATGTAATCAAAAAAATAAAATAAAATAAAATTCTTTTATTCATTAGATTTTAAGTTGTTTAATTTAAAATTTTCAATGGCTTTGATGTCTAGGTGGTAAGTCACATGCTATTTTTTTTATTTTTTTTCCGTTGGTAAAATTATTAAGAATTCTATGATCGATTTGTAAGGCAGGTTTGAATTTATTTGTCATTCGAATTTATATTAAAAACTTTAAATAATATTTTAAAATAATGCGTAATTAGCTGTTTCCATTACCTTTTCTAAATATATATTTTTTATCGCTTTGTTCTCTTCACTACAAAGCCCCGTTTATTTTAAAGAAAAATTGAGGAATTTTTATTTTTTTCTCCTTTGGCCCATTTGCACGTTTCTTTGTTATGCTATGAATGAATCTTACCAATAACTAAGGTACTTGGTATTATTGTTAAAAATTATAAAATAAAAAAATAAAATATTACAAATAAAAAATAACTATCTATTTTGTTAATATTTATATAACTAAAACAAATTAAAATTTTAATTAAAAAATGTTCATTTTCATCCTTAAATCATATAACAATTAAAAACTATGATTAAACTAATCAAAATAAAAATATAACATTTAAAATCATAATAAAGTAAAAATATTACTTAATTATTTTATTCAAGTGTAACACTTTACAAGGATAATCATTTCATGCAAGACAATTAAAAAATGATAAAATATTTTCTACATGACTTGTGATTTTTTTTTTTTTTCAAAAAAAGCTCATAGATATTTTTTATTTTAATCATATCCTAAATTTGAACATTAAAATATTTTAAGAATAGGTTGTTAAAATCATAAAATTTAGTTTCAATATTTTATTTTGTAAATAATTAGAAACTGACAACAAAATAAAAAAATTACAATATATATTTTCATAATTTATTTTTTACGACATAGAAATTAAAATAAAAAAAGAAGAATGATATTAAATGGACCATAATTTTTTTAAAAGAAATAATTTTGAAAGAGTAATACACTCTGTTGAAATTAGTTTATTTATTTATTTACATTTATTTGGTATAGGAAGTAGTATTATATGTGGGAGATGGAGAGTAGTAGGTAATTTTATGATCGTCATTCTTTAATCTTATTCCATTACGTTTCGCATTATTTCCCAATAACCAAACGCAGTGGTAGGAGTGTTCACACAAGTAACAACCAATAATGTGCGAGGTCAAAAAGCGCGTGGGAGGCCTATATAACGCATCAAACAACCAACGGCGCTGATAAGCAAAATCCAAAAGCTCCAACTCTCATCGCAGTTCTCCCCAATCTCCTCTCTCCTCCATCGTCCGATCTCCATCTCTCTCTCCCTCTCTCTCTCTCCCCCCAAAAACAATTCCACCAATCCCTCTCTCTTTCTCTTCGTCGCGCGCCAAATACAAATCCACCGGTAACCTCTCTCTCTTTCTCTCTCACGCACACACACACACACACAGACATTCTCTCGCTCTCTGTCTAAAATATCTGTTTCGTTGCGTTCATGGCGGGCCTAGGGTTTCTAGGATATTGGGTGATTTTAGTCGATCGATTGATTCTTGAACCAGGGAGTCAACAACGATGGCCGATGCTCCGGGGAGTCCCGCCGGTGGGAGCCACGAGAGCGGCGGGGACCAGAGCCCTCGTTCTTCGGTTCGCGAGCAGGACCGCTTCCTTCCGATCGCGAACATCAGCCGGATCATGAAGAAGGCGTTGCCCGCGAACGGCAAGATCGCGAAGGATGCCAAGGACACTGTGCAGGAATGCGTGTCGGAGTTCATCAGTTTCATCACTAGCGAGTACGCGATCTGTTTTATTCTGCTGTGCATGTGCCTAAAAATATGCCCCTTTTTTTTGTGGAAGTGTTTTTTAAGATTTTCTGTGCAGGGCGAGCGATAAATGCCAGAAGGAGAAGAGGAAGACTATTAATGGCGATGATCTGCTATGGGCGATGGCGACGCTGGGATTTGAGGACTACATTGAGCCGCTCCGGGTGTACCTGAATAGGTACAGAGAGGTAAATTATCCATTTTCGTTGGCTGATTCTCCGTTTAGCTGCCGAAAAAAGAGTGGAAATGCAAGAAAAAGCGAAATAAAGGGAAATTGGAATTTTTTTTTTTTTTTTGGTTTTCATTACATGGGACGCAAGAAAAACAAATTCCACTTCGCTGACTGATAAAACTAGTAGCCCCATTTTCGATGATGCTTTTGCTTTATTGAGGATCGGGACAACATAAAAGAAAATTTAAGCGTTGAATATTTTGATTATACTCAGTTTTTTTTTTTTTTTGGCCACTAAACGCAAGACCTGTGTTCTTGTTTGTGTGGTGTGTGCGCATACCCATCAGCTGCTTGATGCTTAATCTGAGATGAGGATTTGTTTTTGAAGTTTTATTATCAATTTAATTTTCAGAAAATCAAGGAATATAAGTTGCAAAATGAAAATGAAATGTAAATCAACTCAACAAATTGCATTGGCCGCTCTTGGCTTCACCGATTAAGGTTACATTTCTTGGGTCCCAAATAATGAAAAAATTGAGGATCAAAATTTTGACTCTATTGCTTTTTATGACATATCCTCATAAACGAAATCAATTGTACTAGTTCATATGTTAATAGTATGCTGCTTTGAGTTTGTTCTAACTCCTTTCTTGTTTAAATTTGTTTGGTTGTTATGTTGGGAATGACTGCGATATCAGATGGAGGTATGTAAACTATCTGCTATACATTGTCATTCTTTCCTTTTTTTTGTTTATACAACTTTGTTCCATTTATTAGTTTTATTTATTTTCTCATATCTTATATTGTGACCCATAACTTTGGCCAATTGTGACCTTTGACAGGGTGACACCAAGGGATCTGCTAGGGGTGGGGAAGGGTCTGCTAAAAAGGATACAGTTGGTGGTCATCCTGGCCCAAATGCACAGGTGCATCCTAGACATCTTTCTTGTAGAAATTGTCCATTGGGCTCTGTTAGAATGCTTGAATCTTGGAATGATGAAAGCAGGGAAGGGGAAGTACTGAAACTTTCTTATAAATGGATTGGTTTCCCAAGAAATTATGAGCTTTTTCGTTTTCTTACTCGAACAGAGATACAAATAGATGCATAAGTTTCATCTTTCCACTCCCTTCACCCTCGTTGAGATCGTACCAGAGGCTTTTCATTCCTTTAATTTTTTATTGATCAACTTATCACTTTTAAACTTACTACATTTGTGATGAATGCTTCTTGCAGTTTGTTCATCAAGGATCTTTCACACAAGGAATGACCTATGCAAATTCACAAGTAATGCTCTCTTTCTCTCTCTGAGTTTTTTATTTCATAAAAAACGTGGAAGTATAAATTGTAATGGTTAAATATTGGAACTGGCAGTTTAGGGAATCATTTGCAATGAAAAATTGGATTAGCTATTTTGTGCTTCCTTTTAAAGAGAAAAAACATTAACTAATACATTGTGCTGACATAGTTAGCTTTAATTTTATTTGCTCTGAAGTTTGTTTAGGTTTGCTTTTAGAATTTGATGATGCCAATTTTTTGTTTTTGAGTAATTGAGTTTCTAATTGTTGCAATGGAAAGAATTTAGGAGAGCTAACAATACAGTAATGATTGGCAATTACATGGGCAGTATCTGCAGCCAAACGTGCCTCACTTGAATGGTTTAGAGGTTGAAGATGATATGCACATGGCATCTCATTAGATTATGTTAAGCAATCAAGATTAAGGGGCAACCTTTGGGGTGAAAAATGTGGACGATCAGGCTCCAAAGATAAGGTTTTGGAGCTTGATTTGCTACTTTTGTAAAAGAGGAAGGATCATCATAATATTTATATGTTTAGGTTTTTATGAATACGCGAAATATGTTTCTTGTTTATGTTTTGTTTATTTGAGCTGCTGTATGGGGATTAGAGGATTATCGTTGAAATTATCGTTTTGTTTATTTGTGTTGTTTTATGGGGACAAGAGGAGTATCGTTGAAATTGTTTTTTATGTATTCTTTTATGAATAAGCAAGACCTATTATGGGCCTCGCCTAATTTAGTAGCAACCACTAATCTCCATAGGTTGTCTCTTTCATGCATGAATCTCCACAACCATTTGCCTAGAAGAGCCTTATTCATAAGGTCCAAACTTCTAGACCCCCCAGACATGCAGTTTAACTATCCCCCATATCACTGAATGTACTTTTGGTTCCCTTTGAAATTGTTTTGGAGAAACCTTTCCTGCCAAGTGGGCAATTAGGATGGGGACATGAAATAAATAGGAAGATTAGCCAAAGAACTCTTGGGCAAAATCTATGAGGCTACTGCTCTTGGAAAGAAACTGCCCCTTCCAACCTACTGACCTCTTTGCAAACTTCTCAGTGATTGGTCCAAGATAAAAATCTTTAAGTTTCACTCTCAAAGTGAGCCCAGAATAAGCAAGTCTAGGTGAGGTAACTTTTCTTGCAACCAATAATACTAGCAAGCCTTTCACATTCCTTACTCTCCCACAAAAAGATGATCTCATTTTTACCCTAAATTCATACTTGAAACGGCTTTTCAGTAAAATAAAACACATCTCATCTTCAGTTTAAGATCTTCTTTTGCATAACTAAAATGATCATTTGCTTTAAAAGGCAATTTTGCCTCTGGGCATTTTGGGGCCAAGACACATCAAGGTACACAATCAAGAGAAAAAGGCGCGCACCTTTGGCACCTTGTCAAAGGAGGTGCACTTGCATAATGGGAGCACGCACACACACACACACACACACACACACACACACACATATATATATATATATATATATATATATTTTCTTATCAGAAGGCATAAGCAAAAGAATGTATTTGGGCTCAAAAGGGACTTCATTTAGCAGAAAGTGAAGAGAGGAGCTGCCACTTCTCTGATCTCTCTTCACCTTTGACCAAATTTGTTCGTTCTCGACTTCTTCACGCTTCAATTGATATTCGCACACAGGAATCTTCTTAGATGACTTCTCTTGGCTGTCCTTTCCCTCCGACAAGCTTTTCTGATCAGTGAATGACCCTTCCTTTTGTTGTTATTTGGCAGACTCCTTGTCTCCATGTGTTGTACGTTCTCTTCTTTCTTTCTAATATAGATTCTTTTATTATGTTTTAAAAAAAATTCTATAGGGTGCTACATTGTTAGACAAGGGGGGAATTTATTTGATAGCTTTTGAACAGAGGCTGGCTGAGTTGATCAGTCAGATGCCAGATCGTTTGCAGGCAACTCTTAATTTTATTAAAATTGATAGGCATATTCTCGGATCTGATTTGGAAAAAGGGAAAATGCATACGTCACTTCCCATTTTACCACTTATGGAAGATAAAAATGATAGCCCAACAATCAACACCCCAAATGAGAGAGCTGTGGCCAGTCTAACACCCTCTCCAGTTATCTCCTTCAATGACAAATGTGTACTAGCTTGCCCTCTCCAGCAGTTTGCTTCTTCTTCTTCTTCTTCTCTCTTCAACATTCCACCGATGTGTATTGTTTGTTAAATGTTAACTATTTTTTACTTATTGAAATTTTAATTAATTTTTCTTATCACTTGTCCCTATGAAAACTAATTAATAATGCATGCATACGCATACATACACATGCACATATTCATACGCACATGTAATATACTGCCAGCATAAGACCTGTCAATGATGATCCATGACTTGAAATATTGTTATATTAAAATAATTGGGTTTATTTTAGTCTAACAAGAAACTATATTATTTTTTATTTATAAATCACTATATATATATATATATATATATATATATATGATAAGAAGCATATTATTTATATTAAATTAATAAATTTGATTTATGCATTTAATGAGTTTCATTGAACAGATCTGCTCAATTCAAATGGTTAAAATTGGAAAATAGCACATTAATATATTAGATACCAAACAGTTTAAATAATTTATTATTCAGTTCAGTGATTGATTCACATTAAAATTCAGAAGTTGTTCATAGAATTAGACTTGAATTTAATATTCAGCACTTAATTTTACCCAACATCACTTATCTATGAATGATTAGAATAGCTTTTTGAGTCACTTTTTCCTGCATTTTCTTTTCATTCTTTTTACTATATTAAAGCTTAAAACTCAGTTTTTAGTTGTTTTATTTTCATTAATAATTTTTTTTTTAAATAATTTTTTATTTACTTTGATATTTAGCATTTATACCTTTAATTACTATAGATAGACCTAACCTTTTCTCCCATTAACATTACATGCAGTATTTACATATTGTAAGTTCAATTTTATTTTTTGTACTTTCACCAAATTTGGAGACGAATAACACAGTTGCTGTGCTATATGAACTTGTTTGAAATATGAATATTCAATATTTTATATTTTGGTATATTTATGATTTCTTAGTTCAGATTTTCACATATAATCAATAAAGTAGTGAAAAGTAGAAGATGCATTCTTTTTCTTTCCAATTGCAACGAAAGAAACCAAGCTAACATCCAATGCATATAGTAGATGTTATATTTAGACTGATTAAATTTATTAAAAATCATTTAAAGCATATGTAGGAATCTGGGATCAAAACATGTGAACCCATATGAATTCATAGACGCAGTGTTTGTTACATCACAATGGTTGCAACTGTTACTGTTACACTAATTGGCTAATTGCCGCTGTTTCAAAAACCTTGGAATCATGCATCTTCATGTCCATTCTCCATTGTTTCCCAAATCCTTCAAAGAGTATTGTCAAGAAATGCATGTTGCTCTTGATAACCTTAGCGACAACCTTATTAAGTCTCATTTTATATACACTCTTCACAAGACTCATGAGTCTGCAGTCTTTAATATCTCCAGAACAACTTTTTTTTTTTTTTTAAGAGCAAAGGGCAGCAACTAAATAAACTTTCTTGTCTTGTGCAAAATAGAGGCAGCCATACTATAAATTTTGAGGGAGAGAAAGAGAAGAGAGAGATCCCAGTGTGGTTTGGAATAATTCCATTTTGGGACCGTCAGGACCTAGGTATTTTCCCTTCCAAATCTTTGAGGGCACTAAGCATTTCTTCTTCTTAGAGGAAGGGAGTTCCAGCATCTGCCACTTCCCTAGCCCCTACCCAGTCTGGCAACAAAGTAACTTGCCTAACTTTGGCCTCCAGCTGCATGTTTCTTCAAAATGATTTTCACCGTATTCAGTGATTTGTCAATAAGCATCTTTTCTTCAAACACCTCTCCTTGTATCTTCTGCAAGAAATAGCAACCCTGTGAAAATACCTGGCATTTCTGCCTTGTGGATCCACAAAGCTCTATATTTTAGTCTCCTCAAAATTTCCTCCATTTCTTTAAGTCCTGGTCAAATTGCATTTTTCTGAAGTTCTTACCTGGCACCTATTTCTTCTTGAGTTGAATGCATTAAAATTTATTTTTAATCCAACAATTGCATGTTTTAGCCTTTATTGCTGGGAACTGTATTTCTGCAATAAATAGCAACCCTATGAAAATACCAAGGGCCTGCTTAGTTGTCGAAAGTAGTTCTCATTTTCAATTTTAATTTTCCAAAGAATGACAAAAAAGTTAGCTAATTTTTCATTTTTACAACAATTTTATGAAATAAATGAACAAAAAAGAAACAGTTTTTGTATGATTTTCTTATGAATATAGTTTTATTTTCCATTTCAAAATTTTTAAATAATTACAATAAAGTGACCTTTTTTTTGTTTTTTTCTAACTTTCCTAATTTATATACAAAAGTTGGGAAACATCTTTTTTATTAATTTTAAAATTTCTAACTTACTTTACATATGTGAGGATGAAAGCATGAAATTCGGATCTTGGGTTTGTGTGTATAAAACGTATAGAATCCACACAAATCCAAATCTAAGCCCCAAAATCTATAATTTATACAATTTTTGGAAAATTGAAAAACAAGTTTTTTTTCTTGTAATTATTTTAAAATCTAGAAATAGAAAATGAATTTTTTTTTTTTTTTGCACATTTAAGCAAAGTAACAAACTCTTTATTTTTACCTTTTCAATATAACTCATGAAAAACTAAAATATTTATAATTCTTTTGAAAACTAAAAATTGGAAGGGATAGTTATAGTTGTCAAATTAAGATTTGAATTGTGAAATGTAATTTCCAATTTTGGGATCAAGAATCGAATCGTAAGATTCTGTAAAATTTATAAAATCAATTCTAAATGGCATGCATATATTGATATAAAAACAACAAGAAAATTTATGAAATACATAATTTAAATTTTGATAATAAAAAAATCATGTCATGTGTATGCTTTCCCTAAAAAAATGAAAAGTAAGAGAATGAATTAGGAAATATTAATAAAATAATGAACATTATTCTATTCAATAGAAGGAATCAAGAAATATAATAAAAAATTGAACTTTTGGTGTTTATCATCAATTTAGAAAAACAATATTTTATGCATATTCTTTTCTTGGATTAAAAAGAAAAAAAATTAACCTACAGAAATATAAATAATTGAACAGACTACTAAAACAACTAACTTTTGAATCTTAGCAACAGAATGTAACATGAGTAGCACCTTGGTGATTGTTTTGCCCCTTCTTAATGGCTAAATACTATACTCATAGATTGAAGAATGGCTTTGTGAAGGCAATATAAGACCTAAAGTTCTATTTTCTCTTTTTAAGCACAAAACTATCATAAACATTGTAAACAAGGAATGGAAGGAAATCATGAAAACATAAAAGTAGTAAAAAAAAAAAAATGTTGTCTTTGAGGATTTAAACTGGTTGGATTTGTCATGATATGATATGTCTAGAATCGTGTGAATTGATAGATTCGGATCGATGCAATAGATTCACGAGGTGAATTGATATATTCGGCAACGATTCAGTTTTCTTTTTAGATTCACTAGTAAGATTCGAACAATTTGGTGTGGAATTGATACAGATTGTATGAATCGAATTGTGAATCATAAGACTCTAACAACTATGGATAGAGTGACTTTCCTTACCTCTTTATGGGCGCACTCATTGGGTTTCTTTAGGGGTTTTCCACTGTTTGGCCTCATTAGAGACTGGAAGGTAGCACTTTTGTAATGGGTTTTTGTTTGTATCATATTTTGCTGTTCATATGCTGGTTTTTTCCTTGTCACCTATAGTTTTTTATAGCCTTTTTAGCTGGTTGGAGAGGATTCCTCATCCTCCATATTTTGTACTCCCTTTTCTCCACTTTTAATAAATTATCTTCTTCTATAAAAAAAGGAAACGGAAAATGTTTTCCACAACTAAATGGCCCCCTTGGGTTTCTACCCTCTAGATCCACAAAGCTCTATATTTTTGTCTCAATGAAATTTCATTCATGTTTGTAAGTCTAGCCAAATTGCATTTTTCTGAAATTCTTACCTAGACATCCTTTTATTCTCAAATTTAATACGTTAAAGCTTTACTTTTTATCCCACAATTGTATATGTTTTGGCAATTTTTTAAGAGGCAAAGACATAAGGCAAGGCATTTTAACCTTTAAGAGGTAAGGCGTAAGCCTTGAGGTGTTGTGGGGTGTAAACCTTTTTAGAATTTTATTTTTAGATAAAAATATGTAAATAAATTACATATATATTTAATAATAAAGAACAAGTTAAGAAAGTTACAAATATAATGTAAAAAGAAATCAAATATAATTTGTAAACTACTTGTTAGCCATTCAAAAATTGCTGATTTGAATTCATTGTGTAAATCATGACAAATGATATAACATTATGAAGTTCAAATTATTTTCAAGATCTAAGATACAACTCTCAATGTTGAGGTTCAAGAGTTTTAGAAATCAATTCATATTATGATTTATTTTTTTATATAAACTTGGAGTTAAACTTGAGAATATCACACACAAAATGCGTATGTGTCAACATGTGCTGTGTTAGCCTTTGTGGGAGTAGATTGAGCCTTAATTTAGGCATGCCTAGCCTTGAGACGAGTCTCAATTGAGCTTTTTAGAGGATTAGCTTTTAGCCTTTATTGTGGAAATTGTAGTATACTGATGAAAAATCTGATTGTATTCTTTGCTTGAAAATGGGCTACAGGCAATTGTTGGTAGATGTGATACCTCCATGCCCATTGTTGAAGGTGGAAGACACCCTAAGGCACCAAGATGATGTTATTCACTTGGGACTGAGTGTGACAAAGGCACTGACTTGAGTATATCATTGAAAGGGAAATTTTATATAATTGAAAACAGAAAATTGAAAAATGCATATGTGCTGAATTGATTCTCACAAAACAACAAAAAACAAAACAAAGATTTTTACTCAAAGTTTCTCTATTGTTAAGAACAGACAAAACATCATGAAGACTATGTCTCTCTTTTGTGCATAGGGGGTTATTGAAATGTAGGGAAACAAAATGAGGGGTTTTGGTTGGATCTGTTTGATGGAGCAAGGGAGAGGAGATGCTTCACTTGATAAATTAAAGGAATTCTTGGTTGAGAGGAGGGGAAAATGTTTATGAGAGAGGGAATTAAAAAATAAGCTAAATTTTTTATACTTCTTTGCAAAACTAAAAATTGAAATACGGAAAATGTTTATCACAACTAAACAGGCCCATAAGTTGTTTGAGTGGAGTAATTTTGATAATCACTTTGGGCACACTTGAGGGCACGATTGCCTTGTGCCGTTAACTAAGGCATTTACCTGGCTAGTTATAAGGGAATTTGTGTTGGTTTCATAGTTCTTATTCGACATTGTGGCTTACCTGAGTGCATGGATTTGTGCCTTTAGGCATGAGCAGATTTTGATTGTGTTTTCTTTGAAATTTTATTGAAATTATGTGATGAACAATTGTTCTAAGTAACAAATTATTTGTGATCAACACTCATTCCCTTTCTTGAAGTGGATTGCTAGATCTTAAAAACTCCAAACTCATGCCTTCAGGCATGAGCAGATTCCAAGTTTAATGTCTCTCCTTCCATCAAGAGCTATACTGTCTAAGAACATGAGCCAATTTGGCCTTGTGCAGGGATCTTAGTAAACAGCATTGGTTATTGAATTTAGTTTGGGATATTATTTCTCAACAGCTTAGCTCGAAGCTTAATTGAGAGATTTGGTCAGCAATGCAATCTTTTTAAAGGTTTTGGAACTGATTCATTCAAATTATTGTAATACCCTCTTGTTGCTTTATTGCTTTATCAAGAGCCATCCAAACTCATTGCCTCGACATTTTAGTTTGAAACTTAGTTAAAGATATTTCTACTTTAAAGAAAATGTTGTGAAAAAATTATGTTTGTTTGCGTATTGATGGTCCTCTGATTGCCTAAATTTAAATTGAGCTCATTGTCAAAGCTTTTTAAGATTGTACTGAGTGGGGGGCATACAAGTTTTGCAACTTCGGTATTGCATTGTGGTAATTGTAGTAAAAAATGCTCTACCAAAATTCCATTCATGTAAATGAGTCAAATCATGCATTCTTGGAGAATGGATTTTCACTTTTTTTTTTTTTTTTGTAATTTTGAAATGTAACAAGTTGTTACTTTAAAAAATTATGAGAATGAATTTGGGATATCTTTCCATCTTGCTTAAGTTGAAATTTTGGTAAACTTAAACCAGTGTCTAGGTCTCTTCCGATACTCCTGTTGTCCTATTGCTTCTACTAGAACCATGCGTGCCTATGTCACCAAGTATCAACAATGCCACCCAGACATTACCATCTCTTTACTCTTTGTTTCATTGACGTGAATATTAAAACATTGTTGACATTGTCAGTCACTGCTACTGTCTCCTCCACCTCCCCTATATTGTTAACAAACACAATTGTTGCAATTCATTATGTTGCTTGATTTTCATGTTGGCAAAATGATTATGATAGTTCTATGTAACTTGATTTTCGTGTTGACAAAATGATTAATTTTATTTTTAAGATTTCATCATTCTTTTGAAGCAGGAACAGCATCATTTTTAAGGTTTCTTGCCCTGACACACTGAATTCTTTGGAATTTTTGGTGAAGGAAGATGGCAACATATGGATGTGTCAGTTAGAGCCTAATTTTTTGTAGGCTTAAGATCTCTTCAATGTGCCGCACAAGATGTTTTATAATTTGTGGGATGCCATCAAAGTTTAGCTTTGACATTCATTTTGTGTTTTTTTTTTAAAAAAAAAAAAAATTATTATAGTACAAATTTGGGAAATATACAACTTTCCTCTGATTTGATGTCTCATTCACATTTAAGTAACTAGAGGGATTTCTTTAGTGAAGATATTAGAGTCAAGCTTGGAGTGTCGTCTCCAAAATTTATTATTCCATGGTATTGCTTCAGGAGATGAAATTTTAGTCCTTGAACTTCTTGTGCTGCATATGGCATTTTGGATTGTGTGGGTGGTTCTTTCTTTAAGTTCCTTTCGCCTTTTGATCAGTTCTATGTTTTAAAAGGCTCAATCAAGGCTTGCCTCAAGATGAGGCATGAACAGAACACCATGAGGCCAGATACGTATTGAGGCTTGTGCTTTTTTGATGTGTGAATCTCAAGCTATATTTGATTAGAAAATTTTAAGTGCATGTTTTTATGAAAATAAATGTCTTAATATTAGTCCTGAATCTGGAACATTCTGAATTAATTGAGATTTGCATCTTATGTTGTGAAAATATATTGAACTTGGTAATATTTGAACTCTCTCTTGGCATGCTTTCTTTAATGAATTCAAGCTAGTATTTTTTGAATGACCAACAAGTAGTTTACAGATTAAAGAATTGGTTTCATTGAATTGATTGTTCTGCTTGTGTTTTTCTTGGTGATCTCTTCATTATTTGTTTGGGTTGCTTATACACATTTAAAGAATTGGTTTCATTGAATTGGTTGATACCTCTCTGAAATGAGTACCTTGAAGTTTGTTTTATTTATTTTTTATATTTTTGAAAGAGTTGGGGGGGGGGGGGGAGCTGTTTGTTTTCCAAAAGGCCTCCTTGATTAGCAAATTTCTTCTTGTGTTAATTAATTAGGAGAGAGGAAGTTTGCTAAATACACATAAAAAAACAATGGGAGATCCATTCAAAGATGGTAACTGAAACACAGGTTTACACTTGCATAAAAAACTTTTGTGGGCATGTTCCTTTTGAAGTTCCATTAGTGCTAAATAAAATTTGGAAATAACTATGTTTATGGATATAGACATCCTTTTTAGAATTTTTTTTTTGTTGATAATTGGGAGTGTGTAATAAGGGCACCAAATGCGTGCTAACCCATGTGCAAAAAATAAAAAAAATCTATAATGTCCTACTGGATGCCTCTGTATCATCGAAGAATATGGACATGCTGGCTGCTTTTTCCGTCTCCAATCCCAAAGCTCTATTGGAATTGCCTATACTGAAGCACTGTGCTTCCCCATCATAGTCGGAGCATAGCATTTTAGTTCACCAGCGGCAGGGACTATCTCCTACTCGTCCTTGCTTCTTTTCTGGAGGTTACCTGAAGTTGCACATTGCTTCCCATGTAGTAGTCAGGATGATTGTTTTCCATATCATCCCCCAGCATTTGTCAAAATCCAACTTCTTCTCTGAAGGTTATCTGAACTTGCATATTGCTTCTTCCCAGGCGGTAGTCAGGATATGATTGTTTCCCATATTATCTTCTAGGAAACTTATTTTCTCTTATATTTTTCTTTTTTATTAGATATTATAAAAAATGAGAGTTTGTTTTATTATGACTAAAAATTATGAAAAATTAAATATTAGTGAAAGTGTAAAATCAAAATTCTTGTGGAGAATTCAGCAAGGATTGTTGGCTGAGAACTCCAACCTCTGAACAAACTATCCTGAGACTGAAGATTTTGAACACGCAACTAGAGAAGTCATGTCCGGGGAAAGCCCATTAACTTGGAGAGTGCACTCACTGAGGATTGCATAACCTTGTCACTGTACGGTAAGTTTTGTGACCATCAGAATTGAAATTGCTGTCTGAGAGTTTATAATGGGAAAAGTTTCTTGCAACGGATAGCAGCTGTACGTTACTCAGTTGAATATCATAAAATTGACTTAACTGATTGCTCCTATATAATGCTGTAATAAAATGTCACATGACTTCTGAACTCATGTTTGATCCTTCCTACTGTCTTTAGATTTGCAGGCAATGAAGTGTTTTTTAGTTTTAATTGCTTAACAGGAAATCTATTATTAGTGTTATTTTTGTTGGTGAACTCTGCCCCCCTGCCCTTCAATCTTTAAAAAATAAGGGTGACGGTTTCTTCCCTTGCTGCTATAGTTTGTTTGCTTTGAACAACTGCTAATGATGACGGAGATTGTATTTTTTTGGCTTGAAATGTAAGCAGCCGCAGGCGCAGCAGCATCTGATGTTACCTCCCATGCGAGGCACAGAGTAGAGGAAGGTTTCCGCCTTCTCTTCCAGCAATATGGGTGAGATTCAGGCGGCCATTGCTGTTCCAACAATTCTCTGAAACCCATTCTTATTATGTTAGATTTGGACTCTCTGGTCCTCTTCCCCCCTACCAAAGAATTATATATTTTTGGTCCCTTATATTATTTCTTTTTGTTTTCAACTTTCCCGTTTCTTTTGCTTCATTGCTGAAAATGTGAAATGCTTTGATCATGGCTGTAAATTTGACTCATAATATAGTTTGTGTGATACTCGCTAGAAATCTTTATATGTATAGAAGTATAACTCTGCAATATGTATGTTTTTTGCCGGTGGTATTAATAGGAGTGGTGGAATTTAAGTTAATTTAGAAAGTCATGTTAGAGTCGAAAGGGTATAGGATAAGTAGAAATAAATTATAAGATAGAATATATGAAATATAATTGTAGGAGTGGTAGTGAAAAGGATATTTAACATGATAGTAAAGAGATTAATGGTACTAATAGATTTAGATAACTTGGATTTATTATGTAAAAGGAAAGGGAAATCTAGGAAACGTAATATATAAAATTAAAATAAGTTTGGTAAAATGAAAGAGTGTGTTGAGTGTGTCCTATGATTATAGGATACTTTTAAAAATTAAAATGAAAATTTTATAAAAGTGCTATAATGCCAAGTGTGCTTCCAGTAACTAAGAAATAAAGCATACAAAAAGTAAAATTTGTTAAAATGGTAATGTTAAGGTGGATGAGTAGTATAACATAGCACTAAATATAAGAGAATGGTGACTTAGATGTTTTGGGGACCTATTAGAGCATGAGGAGGAGTTATAGTTATTTGTTGGTACTTGCAAGTCTACTTGAAACATTAACAAAGAGGTGTGTAGGGGGTTAACTGTTCTAAGAATGTAGAGAAAACAGCAATTGGAATTGGAATTTTAGAGAACAACCAAAAAGTGAGATTTTCCATCAGATGAGTTCACTAACTTTTTTTTATATTTTCAATGAAGCCACTTATTTTGACTTTCCAGTCCTTGTTCTTACCTGAGTAATTGTGAGTGATAAATTCATTGAATTTTTAAATAAATTTCTACAATAGATTTGGAAAAATGAATGTTTAGGTTGGAAAAATACAACATAATTTGGGTGGATAGTGGGTCATTTCTAAGATTCAAGAGGTTCATTGATGAAACTTTGACTGATGATGGATGTTATTAAATATAAATATAAATATAATTATCCTATGCTTAAGAGTAGTGGATCTGATCTTGAATGTGAATTTAGATATTTTATATATATATATATATATATATATATTATACCTAATAAAGGAGATAGATATGGTTCGGTTCATTAAAATCTAAATAATATGAAGTAGGTAATAATTGGATTTGTCATAAATTAAAGTATAAGTAGCCTATTTTTTTTCTTTTTAAGATAAGGTAGGTTTACTTTAATGTTGCACTTCAAACTATGAATTTTATGTTTAAATTTGAATTTAGATAGATTTTGACAAAATTTAATATAATATTTTATAGTACATTTTGTTCAAATTTGCACTTTCAAATTCAAAACCTTTGTGATTATGCTTTAGAATAATTTGCTTTAATTTAATTTATAGACATAAATTAATAAAATTTTGTGATTAATTTTATGGCTCCAAGTATTCTTACTATTCTAATAGAAGAAAATGACATCATTTCTTCTATACTAGTATAATAAGTATTGATTTTATATATATATATATATATATATATATAAATTTGATAAAATAAAATGTAAATCTCTTTTAAAATTTAAAAAATTTATTAAATTTTTCTTTAAATTTGATGAGAACATGCAAAGTTGGCTTAATGTTTTGAGGATTTTCTTAAATTTCTTTAGGCATCATATTTATTTAACTCCTTCAAACTTATGTATGAAGATACAGTAGTGTTTGGGGTATGGAGCTACTAGGCAATCGTGGCCCGGTCAAATGGTCAACATCTCTCTCTTATGTGAGGGAGCACGTGATGATTAGGAGTGGAGGCATAAAAAGTGCACGTGCCTGGGGCTGATGCCACGACGTGACCATCATTTGACTGGTTCCTCCCCCCACCAGCTCATCATCCATCCACCTGTTCCATGTCCATCTCTCTCTCTCTCTCTCTCTCTAGGACACGTGTCATATGTACGTCTTCTTCATGTATATATACAATTACCGAAGAGCAAACAACAAAATTAACACTCGATTCCACTTATTAAAATATTTTTTAAATTAAATTGACGCTCAAAAATATGTATACTGCTATTGTGCATGTGAAGAAAAATTACCCTATGCTAAGTAAAATAATAAATATACTAAGAATTAAGATTTTAAATAATGTAACGATGAAATATATTTCATATATTTGAGTATTACATATTATGGCTTATTATTCGTATTATTATTTTTATTATTATTTTTGGAGGTGTGGGTCAAACCCAAAACTTGTACAAAATTTGAGCTTCTAACCTTTTATATATATATATATATATATAAAATGTACAGATTGGCATACAGCTGGCCACGTTAAAATACAGAGTGGGGGAGAGTCAATAGTCATAATTTACATCTGGCCAGCCTCCCTCACGTGGCTTCATCCATTTGTCCCATCTTTGACCAAACTACCCCTTTACTCTCTTCACCTGTTCATCTAACTTCACGCGCCTCAACCTTGAATTTTCATTAACACAATAAAAAATTTTAATTTTTTATTATAACATGTTTTTAAACCATGCAATATGAAAAATAATTCCAAATTTAAAATATTAAATATCTTGTAGGCCTCAACTAATATATATATATATGAATTTACCTAAAATAACATATAAACATTTGTACTGGCACAATACATAGAAATAATTAGTTGAACTTTTTTTAAAAAAGGATCACAATTTAAGAATTTGATTGTTGCCTTAATTTAATTAAATGCGTATGATTTGACTGTCTAATTGTATAATATATGCTTTATTATATCTCAACATTATGGGTCCGCACTAGTCATTAGATACTAGTGTAACACCCTCCAATTGATGGGGATTTCTTATAGACGACCTTTTTAAGTATTTATCATACTTTAATAACTTCAAACATTGAAGCAATCATTTTTGTAATCAACGAATTAAAAACCTTCGTGGATAAGGACCTTTAAAATCTTTCTCTCACTTTCTTATTTTGTGTTTGGAAATATGAACTTACAATCTTGAATTTACATTTGTGTAAACTAAAATAAAATATAATATAAACTTGGTAGGAAATATAGTATAACTATTTAAAACTTAAATACAAATCAAACACAAACACGAATATAAACATGATTCTTATTAAGGCTGAGTACCAATATATTGCTCTCTTTAAGGACATTCAAGTCTTCTGCGATTTTTCGACTAAACACATGAACTGGTGTAGTAGAAGTTCAATTTGACTTGTCTCCTCCAAGATACAATAGTCTGATTTTAATTGTATGACTCAATCTAATTTTACACAAACGGAAAAGTCCAAAATTTCACAAAGAACACATTTTTTAAGTTGTCAACCCCTTTATACTTGGACGATAGGATAGTATGATAAATGTGATGTGAAGGGAATTGTATGTAGAGATGTATCTTAGAGCCAATGCCTTAGAGTATATAAAGGCTCATGGTCCTAAAAATAAGGTCCAATTAATATATTGAATTTAGGAAACATAAAAAACCTAAACCTAAATAAATAAATATCTAACTCTAATTTGTGCTCTTCCAAAGACTTACTTCAAGATACATGCCCTTTTCAAAGATTCAATTAACTAAAAACCTAACTCCAATATATATTCCTTTTCCAAGAACTCAATTAAATAAAGTCTAATTCCAAGATGATTAATCTTCTTTGGTAATATAAAATTAAAATAAACTAACAAGATTCCCTTATTTTAATATATAGATGCAACATTAATGTAGAGATTTTAACCACCAAAAAGGGATGATTATGCATAATGAAGGTCTGCTCCGCATTGAACCTTTACTTTCTGAATAATAATCTTTGCTCTAAAGTCGATAGTTGTCTTAGACTTGAACTATGATTGCCGAGGGAATAAAGAATTTTTGCTCGCACATAATGATCTAAATGTTAACATGAACTTTAACAATGAACACGTTCCAGCCTTATAATATTCCTAGTTTCATGAGCATATTTGAGAATAAGCTCAATTCTCATACAGAGTAGCCCCACTCTCATGCTCACATAGGTGAAATCTGTTTAGAGTGATCTTACAACTCTAATACCCTACTCATAAATGATACAGATTATCGTTAAAAGTCTTAAAAACTCAACCTTCCCATTATAGGTTCAATGCACTTACACCATAGGGATGAGTTTAAGATAATAGTGCATTTTCTTACAACCACCATATGATTTGTTCTTCCCATTAAACACAATTACAAGGTCTCTGGTCCTTGGGTTGGGTATCCTTCTACGTGGTTTATAATTTTACGGGCTTCAATCCTATTTCCCTCAATTTTCTAGGCCCTTTATCTTGTTAAGGCCTTAGTTAATAGATCTACAGGATTCTTAGTAAATCTACTTAAATATGTTCTCACGATACTGTATTTCCTTCTAATGGGTCTTGATTTACCATTATAATAATGGCTAAGCACTCTACCAATTGCAACTGTGCTATCATAATTAATTAGGTTAGGTGGTATTGTGATGTAGGACGGGAAAGGTCGACCTATGTCCTACGATTCAATCCTCACACAAGCACATACACTTAAACACTTTAATTTAAGAATTTAATTATCCGAACATAAACACAATAAATCATGTTTTATTTCACATGTTCAAGGATTTTGAAAAGGTGTATGACTTGTCCAGCAATTAAGTCCCGATTGGTTCTTTCACAAAGGAATCAAGTTATATACTGAAAAGTTGTTATTTCAAAGATTCAAGAATTAAAGTTCTATGTTAGCAAACTAATATTCATACAATTGATTTTAACTAACAAGTACCAATATTGCAATCTATGGATCAAATGGGCTATTCAAAGATGTGATTTTAATCTACTAGCAAGGGTCCACAAGATATAACAAAAGATTCAAGCACAAGTATTGAAGTTACCAAGATATTGGTTTGGATGACTTGACATTGTTCCACACGTAGTTAGGTCACACCGTTGGTCCTTCGTACAAGCTTTGAATCACAAGATGAACGCAACAATGAAGTGTAGATGATAATCGTCGTATGGGTGTATGAAGGTGCTGGCCGTATGGTGTTGATGGGGGCCGTGAGAGTATTAGATGGAGGAGGGGTTGATGGAGTCGTTGGATAGTTTAGCGGTCTCTCACCACTTAATCTCCGGAGAGAACGCCGTAGCCTCACACTACTCACTCACAAGGAGAGGAACAAGCTTTACAAGCTCAAGCAAAGAGATGCTTCTTCAATATTCAACTTCAACTTTTCTTCTTCTTACAATAAGAAAGCTATTTATAGGCATAGCCTAGGAGACATAGCTTTAAACACTCAATAACTCTCAACAATTTTCAACAACAACTCTCAATAACTTTCAACAACAACTCTCAACAACTTTCAACAACTATTAACCTAACACAATTAATACTTACTAAAAAACAAGGAACTCCAACTCATAAGCACACAAGTCAAACTTGGTTGTCTTACATTATTACAATTCAAATTTGAAATTTAAACACATTCCAAAAGGAAGGCTAAAATCGTGTGGGACCCATTGGAGCCATGTGGGGGCCACATGGGTTTTGAGTTGGACTTTGCTTCAATACTTCACTTGGGTCTTCAAGCATGGTCTTCAAGCACCTAATAATCTTGAAATAACATATCCACAAAAAATATAAATTAACACAATAGCAAAGTCTTCACATAAAAAAGTCTTCCATCAAAGAAGTAGATGATCTTCAATTAATCCCATGTGATCCTGCAAAATAGATATAAACAATAGTGGACATCTGGAGGTCGTCCACGTGTCACCATGTCATCAAAGGAGTGGAGATCGGGAGGTCGTCCATGTATCATCATATCAGTAAAAGGGATACATAAGGCATGTTGATCCCCATCATATTGACTTTTCTCAAAATGGAATTTCACAACTCAGCTTCCATAGTTGAGTTAGCAATTGTTATTTGTTTTTTAGATTTCCAACAAACGACATCATCACCTAAAGTAAATATATAATCAATGGTAGAGAGAGAATCTGTCACGCCCCGAACCCGATAATGGGACGCAGGGGTGAATAAGTAACCTAACTTGTCCCTGTATCATACAAAACATCCATGACACAGTATTTAAATCATGCATATGAATATTAGAACAACTACCAGCTTAGTATGACAATTTTCTTGTTTACCTCCGTGGCATGGGTTGTGCACTGATACCTCTGACAGTGTCCTATTCGTACAGACAAAACCGAACATCTTTTATAGTCTGACCGTCCCCTTGTTTATTTTTACCAGTAGCTTACTAACTCCATGTAGGTCAACTATCTTAAGTACCCACATTGATCCCTCATGTGTGGTTGCATTGTACTGCTAGCATCGGAACCGTGCTTATAATAGTTTAGAGTATTTTTCAAACCCATCACTGAAGTTTTTTTCAACTTCTTTTGGTAGCAAGCTATGGTTCCAGTATCATATGTACAATTTATAACAAAATATAGTTAACCTATGCAATTCTAGTATATTTACAAATTCAAATCATCACATCGGGTATAAACCGGCACACATCCGCTCAGTTTACCTTTTTTACAGATACAACTCGGTGTATAATCGGCCTCTGTTTTTTCACATTTAAGTATAGCAAAATTGAACTTCAGTTCCCATATCTCATATACATAGTATAGAAAATTCATACATTTCCATTTCAACTTATATCACACGAGTTTAATCAAAAAAACCGCTAAATGATAAAGAATCCAGTAAACACTATTTAAATGAAAAAGTAAATGATTCAAGCATCTCCTACTACAGTATAATTGCAAATAAGTAATTTTCGTAAAATTTGGAGATCATATGCCAAAATCCTCTTTTTTACCAAAAATCGAAAAATCATAAAACCAGCATTTTTACTCTGTAGAATTTAGAAAATAAACAGTTAAATCATACATATAAGCATAACCTAACTTTTTAGCGATTTAGTTTTCCAAAAATATTGTTGTAATCAAATTCCCCTTACCTTAAACCTGAAACGAAACTACGTACGGAAATGATCCAAACCGACAACCTGGGATCCTCAAAACCTAAAAACCACCGAGCATAATCTTACTATAATTTTGACTACTATCCAAATATTCAATCGAAATCAAAATCGGATCCTTACCTCGATTTTTGGGAAAACATGAAAATCCTCAAAACAACGATTTGATCTGCTAAAGTTGTGAAACTTCCTCCTCTGATGTAACGTCCCTCAATTTTTAAATATAAAATATCACATAATAGATAAAATGATCAACCAGAACCCGTGGGTAGCGGGAATATCTGTCAAACACAGCGGAAAACTTAAGTAGCAGTAAAATAAAATCTCAATTATTCAACCATGAAACATAATACCAGAGTTATTTACATTCCCAACATACTGTTACTACATCATTAATATACTGTTTATATGTACAATCTCTAAAAAGTCAAAAACAACACTAGGACCACAACAAAAATTTCCTAGTCCTAGTTCAAAGCTTACCCTTCTAGTAGGGAAGCTCCACTCACTCAACGGTGGCCTTGACCCGCCGGTTTCTCTGAGTTTCCTGAAAAATATATTAATGTTGGGGGTGAGACACTTCTCAATAAGAGAAAATAAACTAAATACAATTGTGTGGCAACATGAACATTTATAGTGCTTATGCATATACAGTACATTTTATAATTCTGGAAATAATCATAATATCATGCTGGATAATCATGTACTTTCATATTTGTTAATAAATCATAACATACATAAGCATATGTTATAACTGTAATACTGAAAATATATCCAGTATGAATAACTAGCTAATGTCATGTATTACCCCCCATGACGGGTTGTGCAGTCCGAAGGCGGGATCCCGACAATGGCTAGCCGACCACTACCGAATCAAATATGTCTGTAAGTACGATGGGTCCACCGCACCCTGGTCTGGACTGCCAAGTGGACGTCCACACTCTACTGAAAGCCACATCGACTATCCATCTCCCATCCCCTCGTGGGATGGTTAGCACTAATTTGACGTAGATATCTGATCTACACATATAGTTACGGTATCGAGCCCTGAACTGAACTAAACTAACATCCTGGTTGTAATAACACATAATACATGAACATACATAACATCATCACGGCCTCATGCCGAAAACATAGATACGGCCTCGTGCCGAAATCATAAATACAGCCTCGTGCCAATAATATAAATACATGGCCTCGCACCAAAATTGTAAATACGGCCTCGTGTCGATAATATAAATACATGGCCTCACGCCAAAACATGAATACGGCCTCGTGCCGATAACATAAAATACATGGCCTCATTCTAACATCGTTTCAGGTATATACATTCTGAAAATAATTCACTTATCATACATTCGTTGAAATGTTCGTAACATAATATATCTTTTCATAATACCTGAAATCATACTTTGGTCATAAAATCTTTCATATCATAATATGTTCACATAACATAATATTCATGCCACACGTGCACTATATAAAATCATACTTCTTATTCTAAAATCGTAATTCTCTGGCATCTCATACATACATATATGTTTCATCATAATAGAAGTATTTCCTAAACGTACATTCCATCTATAATATACAAGTATAACATTTGTTTTTATGAAAATAAATTTACTCATAATTAATAATAAATTGCATGAAAAATAACTGCTTTAGTTTATTCCCTTACCTGGCTACTGAGAAAGCCTCTAAAATTTCTTAGCCTGACCCCTATAGGATTTCCTACTCAATACCCTGAAACTCAAAACTCCCAGTGTTAAACATCAATATTTTCATGCGTACATCAATTCCTATAACTATCACAAAGTCAAATTTGGCTTAAAAAGCCTTACCTCAACTCAGGGATGATTTCCAACTTTGTTTTCCCAACGATCCACTCCAGAAAATTTGTGGAGAACTTCGCCAGGAGCGTCGTGGTAGCCTCAAATCTTCTATTCGGCACAAAACTAGCCCAAAATCGAAGAGAGAAAGTGAGAGAGCCGAAGAGGAGAGAGAGAGTGGAAAGGAAGCTTCAAATAAAATAAAAATCAGATTTTTAGTATTTATAGATAGCAGAATTCGTTGACGAGCCCGAACTTCGTCGCCGAGTTCTTCACAAATTTCATCGATGAAATTCAATCGGCTTAAAACCCCCCTCTCACTATTTTCTCGTCAACGAAATTCAGTCTTCGTCGACAAATTTTCTTAAGCCTTTGTCGACGAAGTCTACGGCCTCCTTCTGTTTCTGTTTCTATTTCCCTCTCTCTTTATTATTTAAATTCCATTTGAAATTTGGGTCGTTACATCTGATCCCCGCAGGAACTCCAGTTTTTAGAAACGGGGGTCGAACGGAGAAGAATCTTAGAGAGAGAGAGAGAGAGAGAGAGAGAGAGCTTTGGGAGAAACTTAGATTCTAAGCAACCAAAATGGATATTTATAGGCCCTTTGACCGAGTCAAACTCGTCGACGAGGAGGCATCTTTGTCGACGATCCGCCACACATCTCGTCGACGAAGCCATTCCTTCGTCACCGAGCCCAATTTCGGATATTTCTATAACCCGCTCGGTATTTGCTCGTCAACGAGGCTCTGAATTTCGTCGACGAGGCTCTGAAGGACTTCGTCGACGAACGTGACTCCTTCATCGATGAACCCAACTTATTATGGGTTTTGGTCTCTACAGCAGCACCAAGTGTGACAACCCGAATACTAATGAGATTTAAATAATAAAGAGGAAAAGAAATGGAAACAGTAACAAAAGGAAGAAGCCGACTTTGTCGACGAATGCGAAGGGTTCGTCGATGACATTGTACTTTGAAAGGAATAACCAAGGGGAAATCATCAGGGCTTCGTCGACGAATACAAGGGATTTGTCGATGAGGGCTTAAGAGAATTCGTCGACGAAGACTGAATTTCGTCAACGAAGAAATACCAAGAGAGTTTTAAGCCAACTGAATTTTGACGACGAGGACTGAATTTCGTCGACAAAATTATTAAAGGATTCGTCGACGGATGACGTGGCTCGTCGACGAATCCAGTTCTATAAGTATCTAAAATCCGAATTTTTACTTCTAAATTAAGCAAACTCTTTCCTCTCTCTCTCCCCTTCGGTTTTTTCTCTCTCTCTCTCTCTCTTCAATTTTGGGCCGGATTTACACCGGTTCGACATTTTGAGGTCACCGCGACGCTCTTGGGGAAGTTCTCTCCAAATCTGTCGGAGCGGATCGTTGGTGAAAGCAAGTTGGAAATCATCCCTAAGTTGAGGTAAGACTTTTTAAGCCAAATTTGATCTTGTGGTAGTTATACGAAATGATGTATACGTAGAAATACTAAAGTTTAATACTGAGAGTTTTCAGTTTCAGGGTATTGATCAGGAAATCCTATGGGGAGTAGACCAGGATATTTTAGAGGCTTTCTCAGTAACCAGGTAAGGGAATAAATTAAAGCAGTTACTTTCCATGTAAATTATTATTAATTATGAGTAAATTTATTTTCAGAGAAGCATATGTTATATTTGTATATTATGGATGAAATGTACATTTGGGAAATACTGCTATTATGTTGAAATGTATATGTATGTACGAGATGATAGAGAATTACGATTTTTAGAATAAGAAGTATGATTTTATATAGCGCATGTGTGGCATGAATATTTTTTTACGTGAAACGTATTATGATGTGAAAGATTTTATGAGCAAAGTACGTTTTCAGGTATTATGAAAAGATATGTTATGTTATGATGATTTTGACGAATACATGATAATTGATTTATTTTCAGAATGTATGTACCTGAAATGATTCCGGCGCGAGGCCGTGTAATTATGTTATGTTCGGCACGAGGCCGTAGTTATGTTATGTTTGGCACGAGGCCTTAATTATGATATGTTCGGCACGAGGCTGTAATTATGTTATGTTCGACACGAGGCCGTAATTACGATATGTTCGGCATGAGGCCGTAATGATGTTATATATGATCATGTATTATATGTTATCAGAATCCGGATGTTAGTTTAGTTTAGTTTAGAGGCTCGGTACCGTAGCTTATAGATTAGATGTTTATGATCAGATTAGTGCTAACCACCCCACGAGGGGGTGGGAGATGGATAGTTGATGTGACTTTTAGTAGAGTGTGGACATCCACCTGACAGTCCGAACCAAGGTGTGGTGGGCCCATCGTACTTACAGACATATTTGACTCGGCAGTGGTCGGTTAGCCATTGTCGGATCCCACTTTTGGGCTACACAACCCGTCATGAGGGGTAATACATGATACCAGCTAGCCAGCTAGCTATTCATCTGGGATATATTTTTAGTATTACAGTCATAACAGATGTTTTATGTATGTTATGATTTATTAACAAATATGAAAGTATATGATTATTCAGGGCAGTACAGAAGCCCCTCTATCTGCAACCCGTCATGACAAGGCAATACAGAAGCCCCTCTATCTGCGAGGCTAGTCTGCTCGCCTACCTGGATCACCTGAAAAATGTTTCAACACTGGGATGAGCCAACGCACAGTAAGAAGAAATATGTTATTACTAGTGTGTGGCAAATGAGCTACTATACTAAGAAAATCTGTTTTCATATAATCATGAATAACTGGATACAAAAGTATAGCAAAAGTAATAAAATACACCATGTCACAACCTGCTTATTATCACATTTTTTTATATATATATATATCATCATCAAAATCAATACCACACATCTCACATTTCAGCTCAGCAGGTCACAATCCACCTAGACCCGTGGGTACTAGGGATACATCAAAACATACAGTAGAAGCCTACGCAGTAGAAAATGTACAATCATATTCATACCAGCATATCATACATCACAATGTACCAGAGTTACTACAATCACTGTACTTCCATATATACATCCCAAAATGAAATCTAGGGACAATTCTCACAAAACCATATTATCCCTACCAAAAACTTACCCTTCAAAAAGGGCAGATAAACCACTCTAGATCAGCGGGGCTTCTCCCGCTCTCCTATCAGGGGCTCCTGAAAATTTGTAAAATTTAGGGGTGAGACACCTTTCAATAAGGGAAATAAACTAATACTAGTGTGTGACAACATGAGTATTCAATGTATTACATATATCATATACAACATATTTAGTACTATTTATTAAATCTGGGAAAACATATGTATATCAAAACATGGCAGAATATACTGCATTTTCATAAACATTTCTCATCTCATATCATACTAATACTAACATAAAATAATCCTGGTAGATTAGCTGGTTGTTGTCATGTATTACCCCCATATGACTGGATTGTGTGGTCCGAAGGCGGGACTTGACAATGGTTGGCCGACCACTGCCAAGTCAATAGTCTAGTCTGTAGGTCCGATGGGTCTACCCAGACTAGTCCTTACACCAGGGGCAATAACAGCACACTTCTTGAAATAACCACATCGACCATCCCATCTCACACCACTCCATACAGCGGCGTTAACACATATATCATGATTATGAGGACCATGGACACATAAAAACGGTACCTTGCAAGTGTTAGCCTAAACCAAGTCAACAAAGTTCTGATATCATATACATATACTAAAATCGTGATACATAGATATCTCATATCATTCATTTTCTCATCAATCATATCATTTGCATATATACGTGTATCATGAAAATCATCGACCCGTACGTCGGTATTACACATTTTAATCATATAGCTTGGCCCGTACGCCGAAAAATCACATAACACAAATCGTACGCTGGCAAATCTCATCCACATAGCACGGCCCATACGTCGGCAAACATATCCACATAGCACGGCCTGTACGCTGGAAAATCATATATATATATATATATATAAATATCTCAGCCCGTATGCCGATTTTCCATCAGAAACATCCATATCATCCACATTCTCAGAAAACAGTATTTCCCAACATTTTTACTCATGCCACACAATCGGATTTTCAAATATTCAACATATCATCATTTAAGCAGTATTTTCCAAATATAAATCATATATATATATATATATATATATATATATATATACATTTTCTGCAAATGAGATTCTATATAAATATATACATACATTTTCTCAAAAAAAAATTAGCTTAGTTTATCCCCTTACCTGAATTCTGCAAAGCCCCTAAGAAAATCTTCCCTGCACCCGCAGGGTTCTCAACTCAACACTCCTGAAAATGAAAACTTGCAAAATGAAAGTTCAGTATTTTCATATGTACAACATTTTCTATAACTACCACGAAGTCAAATTTGGCTTAAAAAACCTTACCTCAACTTAGGGATGATTCTCAATGTTCCCAACTAACACCCCTGGAAATGAAAATTTTCATTATTAAAGTTCAATATTTTTAAGCGTATAACACTTTTCTCAACTATCACGAATCCAAATATTGAGTGAAAAGCCTTATCCTGGATTTGGGATGGTTTCCACCTAGCTTCCACCCACGATCCGCTTCGGCAGATTTGGAGAGAACTTCCCCAGGAGCGTCGTGGTGACTTCGGACTGTCGATCCAGTGAAGATTTGGCCCAAAATTGATGAAAGAAAGATGGAGAACCGAATGGGAGAAAGAGAGAGAGAGGAAGAATAGCTTAATTAGGAAGTTAAATCCGGATTTTTCATATTTATAGGACAGCGAAATTCGTCGACAAGCCCGACCTTCGTCGACGAGTCCTTCACAAATTTCGTTGACAAAATTCACTTCTCGTCGATGAAATTTAGTCGGCTCAAAAACCCCTCTCGGTATTTTCTCGTCGACGAAACCCTGTGCTTGCCAACGAAATCTTTAAAGCCTTCATCGACGAAACCCTGTGTTCGTCGACGAAGCTTGGCAGCTTCCCTTCTACTCTTGGTCTCCATTTCTCTTCTTCTTTATTATTTAAATTTCATTTTAAATTCGGGTCGTTACATACCACCCCTTTCCATGTTGCTTAACAAAAAAAAGTATTATAGGCTATAATTCAAAATTCTTCTAGTGTACATAAGTATGGTCCCTGTTTCTGTAAATTCGTATGTATGTAATAGTAACTGAAATTGTTCCCTGTGGTTATCTGTGTGTCATGACTTACCCCCTCATGACAGGGTTGTGCGGCCCGTAGGCAGGATTTACCCTGGTTGGCCAACCAGGAATAAATCACTATACTCCATCGGTCGATCTACCCACCTCAACCCATATCTGGATGGGGAGCCTAACCTCTTCAAGGGCCTAGGTGATCGACCTTATCACGTATTATCTAAATAGGTGGTTGCACTCATAAAGTAACATAATATCTATAGCAACGGTACCGTGCTCTGTAACTGCAAGTCCAACAGGGTCTGATACTATATAATATATTTCTATATACAACTATCTGAATTACCATGATTCTGAAATAATCGTAATAACCATGATGCTGCATAACTGTACTATAATTCATACGTCGTAGTATTGAGAACTATATAATCATAACATTGAAACTGCATAATCATAATACTGAAAATCGTGTAGTCATGGTACTAAGAATCATAAAATCATGGTATTGAAATATCGGAAAACATATATTCGTACTACATTCATATTCCAAAGCCACATGATACTATAATACGTAATTTTCATCATTTAATAAACTGTATAATATTTTAAAAATACCTAGCATAACATATTTCCCTTACTTGACTACTAGAAAGCCCCTATGATTCACTAGCCTAACACCCGCAGGGCCTCCTACAAAACACCTTGAAAACAATATTTTTCAGAACATAATTTCAGTATTTCATCGCCTACATCATTTCTTATAACTACCATAAAGCCAAAAATAGGCTAAAAGGTCTTACCCTGAATTTGGGATGAAATCTCACTCAATCCCACCGACGATTCGTCCTAACAAACTTGAAGAGAATTCAGCCAGGAGCGTTGTGGTGGCTTCAGATCGTCGATCCGACGACTAACGGTGCCAAAATCGAAGAGAGAAGGGAGAGAGAGAGAGAGAGAGAAGAGAAAGAGCGGAGCGAGAAATGAATAAAAATCTATAGGACCAAATTCGTCGATGAGATACGTCACTTTGTCAACGAATCTTTCAGTAAATTCGTCGACAAAATTCAGAGCAACTCAAAACCGTCCCTCGGTATTTTCTCGTCGACGAAACCCTGTGTTCGTCGATGAATTTTCTTCTGCACTCGTCGACGAACCCCTATATTTGTCGATGAGTTCTGGCAGTTTCCTAAAATTAAAATTATCCCCAAAACGGCCTCCTTCTTTTTCTGTATCTATTTCTCTCCCTCTTATTATTTAAATAATATCATTCTTTGGTTACTATAGTTATGAAATGTATTGTATATGTATAAGTGCCTTAAATATTCATGTTGCCACACAGCTGTATTTAGTTTATTTTCCCTTACTGAGAAGTGTCTTACCCCCGAACATTAAATAATTTTCAGGAAACCCAGAGAGACCGGCGGGTCAGGGCCACCGTTGAGTGAGCTTCCCTACTAGAAGGGTAAGCGTTGAACTAGGATCAGGAGATTTTTGTTGTATAATCTTAGTGTTATTTTGACTTTTTGGAGGTTGTATATAGGAACAGTAATTTGATAATATAGTAAATTCTGGTATTATGTTTTATGGTTGGATGTTTAAGATTTTATACTTACTGCTGCTTAGGTTTCCACTGTTTATGTCAGGCTATCCCGGCTACCCACGGGTTCGGGTTGACTTTTCCATTAATTATGGTGCATTTTTCTATTAAGAAATTGAGGTCGTTACACCAGGCCTTCGTCGACAAAGCCTGCTCAATTACCATTTTACCCCTATCTTAATTATTTAATTCCCTATATCACAGTTCGGGTTCTTATAGAATCACTTGACAAAGTATTTCAATCGGCATTACAAAAACCTTCAAGTACTACCGGATACGTAGTAAAAAACAAGCCATAGTTTTTGGTACCATCTAAATTCTTCATTATATGCTCAAAAGCATTCCAATGTCTTTTGTATGGGATACTAGAAATCTACTAAGTACTTCAACTATATAGGCAATATCAAGTCTAGTTAAATTAGTTGCATATCTTAGGCTACCAAAGTGGCTTTCGAGCTTATTTTAAGCCATAAGTGACTTATTTTACTTAAACACTTTATTTTCTTGACTAGGCTGAATAAAGCCTTGGGGTTGGTCCATATAAATCTCTTCATCTAGGTCCCCATGTAAAAAAATAATTTTTACATACATTTGATAAATTTGTAAATTATAGATTATAGCATTTACAACTAACAGTCTAATAGATGTACTCCTAAAAATCGGAGAAGATGTATCAAAGACATCAAAGTCTTTTTTTTGTTTAAAGCCTTTGACTGTAAAGCGTGCTTTCTACTTGTCTATTGACCCATCTAGTTTGAGTTTCCTTCTAAGGATGCATTTGCACCCTAAGGTTTTATACCCCCAATAGTAAATCTACCAATTTCCATATTTTATTGAACAACAGAGACTCTATTTCATCATTCATGGTCTCTTTCCAAAAAATTGCATCAAATGATGTTAGTGCATCTTTCAACGTAATTTGACTTTCCTCTAAAACATAAAATAGTCAAGACCAATTTTTTTTTAACTTTAACTCCTTTACTCTTTCTTGGTTCAATCTCAAAATCTTTTTATTTTTATTTTTTAAACCTGGAGTAGATTAGTTAGGTTCTAAAGCAACATTATCATTAATTTTTGGACTCATATTATTTTTAGTTTTAAAAGGAAATTTCTCTTCATGCAAAATTACATCACCTAACTCAAAAATAATAATATTTTACAAATCTAAAAATTTATAGACTGAACTATTAATAGCATATCCAAGAAAAATACAAGTAAACCCTCTAACACCTAGTTTAGGTCTTTTAGGGTTTGTAAGCCTTACAAAGACAAAACAATCCCAAAATCTAATATGCCCTAAATTAGGCTTATGCTCTCTCTAAACTTCAAAAGGTGTAACTTTAGTCTTTTTGTGTAACACTCTATTTAAAACATGACAAGTAGTCAAAACAACTTTTTCCCAAAGATTAAGAGGTGCGCTTGATTCTAATGGCATAATATTAGTTAAATTTATCAAAGTTCTATTATTCCTCTCAGTTATACCATTAGAAGTAGGAGAATATAGTGGAGTAACTTCATGGGTTATTTACAACAATTGTATAAAAAAGTTGAATTCTAATGATTCAAACTCACATATTCTATTGCTTCTAATTTTCTTAATTTTTCTATTAATTTGATTTTCAATTTCAAGGAGGAAAATTTAAACTTTTCAAAGGCATCACTTTTATTTTTCAATAAATTAGCATGCATATATTTAGAAAAATCATCAATAAAAATAACAAAATATATATTTCCTCCACAAGCTAAAATTCATTCAAATTCACACAGATCTGTGTGTGTAACGACCTGCTTAATTTCCATGTTTTTTTTTTTCTATACTATGACATTCTACATGCTCTGATACCATACTGGGGTAAACCCATCATTAGCCTAAGCAGCAAGAAGCAGAAATCAAATAAACATATTCATATATAAATATATACAATACCACAGTGCTAACAAGTTTCCTAAAATTTACATATATCACTATTCCCAAAATATCCTCAACTTGTGAGGGCTATATAGAAACACTCCTAAAAATATACTCACTCTTTACTGACAAGGCAGTTCTGTGGCCCCTCTATCTGCGAGCCTGATCTGCTCGCCTACCTGGAGCACTTGAAAAATAATTCAACACTGGGATGAGCCAACGCTCAATAAGACGAAATATGTTATTACTAGTGCGTGGCAAATGAGCTACAATATTATAAAAATCTATTTTCATGTAATCATATATAACTAAATATGTAAATACAGTACAAGTGATAAAATCCACCACCATTTTCATGTTGCTTAACATAACAGTATTGTAGGTTATTATTCAAGTATGTCCCTTGTTTCTGTAAACCTGTATATACCCGTAATAGTAACTGAAAACTTTCCCTGTGGATAATTGTGTGTCATGATTTAACCCCTCATGATAGGGTTATGCGGCCCATAGGCGGGATCTACACTGACTGGTCAACTAGGGTAAATCACTATACTCCATCGGTCTAATCTGCACACCTCAACCCATATCTGATGGGGAGCTTGTCCACGTCAAGGGCTTAGGTGATCGACCTACTACCACGTATTATCTAAATAGGTAGTTGCACTCATAACATAAATATCTGTAGCAACGGTACCATGCTCTGCTGTAGGGTCCAATAGGGTCTGATACTATATAATATATCTCTATATACAACTATCTGATTTATCATGATTCTGAAATAATCGTAATAACCATGATACTGAATAAAATGTAATTGTAATTCATACGTCATGATACTGATAATTGTATAATCGTAACACTAAAAAATGCATAATCATAGTGCTGAAATTCGTATAATCATGGTACTGAGATTCGTATAATCATGGTACTAGAATTCGTATAATCATGGTACTAAAATTCATATAACCATGGTACTGAAATTCGTAAAATCATGGTACTAAAATTCATAAAACGTATCTCCGTACTATATTCATATTCTCAAGTCACACCATACTTTAATACATAATATTCATAATTTAATAAACTGTATAATATTTTAAAATTACCCAACATAGCATATTTCCCTTACATGACTACTAGAAAACCCCTATGGTATACTGGCCTAACACCCGCAGGGCCTCCTACATAACACCCTGAAAATAACATATGCCAGAACAGAATATTAGTATTTTTTCGCCTACATCATTTCCTTTAACTGTCACAAGGTTAAAAATAGACTAAAAGGCCTTACCTTGAATTTGGGATGAAATCCAACTTCGTTTCACCAACGATCTGCTCCAGCAGACTTGAAGAAAACTCTGTTAGGACTGTCGTGGTGGCCTCAGATTGTCGATCCGGCGACTGACGGGGCCGAAATCGAAGAGAGAAGGGAGACGGATAGTAGGAGAGAGAGAGAGAGAGAGAGAGAGAGAGAGAGAGAGAGAGAGAGAGAGCGTACTGAAAATATGATAAAAATCTGAGTTTTCACTACTTATAGGGCCAGATTCATCGACGAGACACGTCAGCTCGTCGACGAGTCCTTCAGTAAATTCGTCGACAAACCTTACCCTTCGTCGACGAAATTCAGAGTAGCCCAAAATCCTTCGCTCGGTATTTTCTCCTCGACGAATCCCTGCATTCGTCGACGAAGCCTGGTAATTTTTTGGAATTATTATTACCTCCAAAATGCAATGTCGTCGACAAACGCGAGCGACATTCAGTATGAATTGAATCTAACAATTCAGTATTTTTGTTTCTATTTCTATTTTTATTTCCATTTCTCTCCCTCATTATTATTTAAATACTATTATTCTTCGGGTCACTACTGTGTGAATTGAATCTAACAATTCAGTATTTCTCTTAACACTTTTGTGAGACCCTTTTGTTATTTTAGATTTATACATGACTCATATTTTTCAAAATTCTTTCCAACATTTGAAATTAATCTCAAATTACTCATGATTCTTACATATCTACTATTAATATGACATAAACAAGCATGCCAAAAATTTAATAAAGAAAGCAAGTAAACAGAACTTGATGATGCTTTGTGACAACCCGAATAAAATGGAATTTGAATAATTAAGAGGGAGAGAAATAGAAACAGAAACAGAAGGAGGCCGTAGACTTCGTCGATGAGAAAATATCAAGAGGGTGGTTTTAAGCCGACTGAATTTCATCGACGAAATTTGTGAAGGACTCGTTGATGAATGATGTGGCTCATCGACGAATCCTCTGCTCTATAAATATGAAAAATCTGATTTTTAACATACAAAAGAAGCCAACTCTTCTCCCTCTCTCTCCTCTTCGGCTCTCTCTTTCTCTCTCTTCGATTTTGGCCCCGCCAGTTACCGGATCGAAGATTTGAGGCTACCATGACACTCCTAACGAAGTTCTCTACGAGTTTGCTGGAGCGGATCGTTGGGAAAACGAAGTTGGAAATCATCCCTGAGTTGAGGTAAGGCTTTTTAAGTCAAATTTGACTTTGTGGTAGTTATAGAAAATGTTGTACGTATGAATATACTGAACTTTAATACTGGGAATTTCCCGTTTCAGGGTATTGACTAGGAAATCCTACGGGGGCCAAGTTAGGATATTTTAGGGGCTTTCTCACTAGCTATGTAAGGAAATAAACTAAAGTAGTTATTTTCCATGCAAATTATTAATAATTATGAGTAAATCCATTTTCAGAAAAGCACATGCTATATTTTTATATCACATATGAAATGTATGTTTGGGAAATACTGCTATCATGATTAAAATGTATATGTATGCATGAGATGCCAGAAATGATGAACTTAGAATATGAAGTATGACTTTAAACGGCATATGTGTGGCATGAACATTATTTTATCTGAAGTGAATCATGATATGAATGATTTTACAAGCAAAACATATTTTTAGGTATTTTGAAAAGACGAGTTATGCTATATTGAGTTTGACAAATATATGATAAATGAGTTATTTTCAGAATGTAAATACCTGAAATGATTCTGGCGCGAGGTCGTATTTATGTTATCGGCATGAGGTCGTAATTACGATGTATTCGGCACGAGGCTGTATTTACGATATATTCGGCATGAGGCCATAATGATGCTATGTATGATCATGTATTATATGTTATCACAACCAAGATGTTAGTTTAGTTCAGTTCAGAGGCTCGATACCGTAGCTATATGTAGATTAGATATCTACGTTCATATTAGTGCTAACCATCCCACGAGAGGATAGGATATGGATAGTCGATGTGGCTTTCAGTAAAGTGTGGACGTCCACCTGGCAGTCCGGACCAGGGTATGGCGGGCCCATCGTAATTACAAACATATTTGATTCGGCAGTGGTCAGCCAGCCATTGTTGGGTCCCGCCTTCAGGCTGCACAACCTGTCATGGGGGGTAATACATGACACCAGCTAGCTATTCATCCTAGGTATGCTTTCAGTACTAGTCAACTATAACATATGTTTTATGTATGATATGACTTATTAGAAAATATGAAAGCATGTGATTATTCAGTATGATATGATGAATTTTTATGAAAATATGAAATGTAATGTATATGTATAAATGCCATAAATGTTTATGTTGTCATACAGTTGCATTTAGTTTATTTTCCCTTACTGAGAAGTGTTTCACCACAAACTTAATTAATTTTTCAGGAGCCCCTGAGAGACCGGCGGGTCAAGGCCGCCATTGAGTTAGTGAGATTACCCTGTGAGGAGGGTAAGATTTTGTAATAGGATCAGAATTATTTTGTGTTTGATCCTAGAGATATTTTGATGTATATAAGGATGTATAGAAGTACAGTTCTATTATGTTATAGAAAGCTCTGGTATTATGCTTTGTGGATGAATGTTTGGATTTTATGTTTACTGCTGAGTTGATTTCCACTGTGTTTGACAGGTGTCCCTACTACCCACGGGGTCGGGTTGACCATTTTTATTATTATGTTATATTTTGTTGAGGGTCGCTACATGCTTTATTGTCATCCTCAATACTTAACTTAAACAAGTAATCACAAACATATCCTTTGCCCACAAATATGTTAGGACCAGAGGAGCCCATGGGTGGGTTTGATACCCATTTGTATCAAACCCACCCATGGGCTCCTCCGATCCTAACAAATGGTATCAGAACCGACGATTTGTAACTCTGGGTGAGTGACATCATAAAAAGTTGAGACGTGAAGCTAATTTCCCTATCGTGCTAATAGTTGGAGGACCAAGTGTGTGACCGAGACCAATAAAGATCATCTAGGCAGGGGATGGATCCAAATAGGGTCAAGATGTGAGAGGTAGGATTGGTTCGGAGGCACATGGAATGTAATCCAACACACATAAGACACCAGTGGTAAGACTCGCTTAAGCAACTATTGGGGAATTGGGCTTACTCCCATAAGGGAGACAAGTTTTGTTCAAGGGGGAGCAATTGGAACTCACAAATGAGAGGAATATTGTTGAAAATTTCACTTGTGAGCTTGTCCCACATTAAAAAATTTGAGTGGATGATGGGTGCTTATATACATGGTTGGGCCCAAGACTTAATAGGCATAAGCTTTTGAGTCAAGTTGATGTTCACTCATGTGTATCAAGCCCACTCATGGGCTCCTCCGGTCCTAACAAAATATCTCATTCTTAGCAATTTCATATTAATAAAATTCCTTGGCTTATTTAAACTCGGTCTTATTAAAAAGAAAACCCGACACCAAATTCTTTCTAATGGAAGGAGTATAATACACATCTTTTAATACTAATAACCTTCTAGATGTAAAATTCAATTCAACCTCACCACTACCAAGCACTTCCGTAGTGATCATAAAAAAAATTAAAATCAAAAAATATATTATTAAAAAAAATTAAATTAAATTAAAATTTAAAATTTAAAATTAAAATTTTTAAAAATAAATTAACTAATTAATTAAATTATTATTATTAAATAATATAATATAATATTATAATGATATAGATATATATATATATATATATATATATATATATATATATATATATAATACCTATCCTAAAGGATCTCAAGATCCTTCATGCGGAAGTAACAGCGCCCCCCCCCTTTTTCGTCTCCTCGTCCCCTCTCTCCCACTCTTCTCAATCTCGTCTCTAATATTCGGCCGATCAAAAACCTGAAAATACCGTTGGACTATGTTCGCCGCCACTGACATTTCGGATCTATCATGGGAGCGGTGTAGGCATATCTCTTGGGGTAAGGTCAATTTTCAAATTTACCTCAATTACTATAAGCTCAATTAACGAACGGAAATTATCAAGAGATTCGTGGGGAGATTCTCTAAAATCTAACCAGAGCGGGTTTTCGAATTGGAGTTTCGAGGTACCAATCCTAAATCAGGGGTAAGTTTAATAATTTAGGTTTTATTAAACTATTTAGGGTATTCAGAGCCTAGGGGAATTTTAGGGAAAGTTACTCTAGGGATTGTGATGAGTAATGCAGTGAACTTTGAATTTCAGGGTTTTAGGAATTTTGAACGTTTGGGGCTTAGGCCGTGGTGTTATCGGGTTTTTTAGGAATCAGGAAAAGGGATTAAGTTAAGTCAGTAATTTTATGAAATTTGAATCAATTTAATTGTTATGTTTATATATATATATATATATATATATATATATATATATATATATATTTATTCATTTGGGAATTTAAAGGCTATTGTGAAAACCAACCGTTCGAAAAGGATTTTACAAACTTAAGATATGTGGTATGGTATTTTGAATAGAAACGAACGGTGGAAAGTTTGGTTGTTTGTATGGATATGTTAAAATGTGGAAAATTGTGTGGCAGATGATTTAATTTGTATGGATTATTGTATATCTGGATTTGGGGATTTTGAAATACTAAATTGTTTGTGAAATACTGAATTGTTTGAGAAATACTGGAATGGTTGTGAAAAATACTAGAACTGCTTATGAAAAATGCAGGACTTTGATTTGACGACCGAGGGCCGGGTTTTGTTTCAACGGCTTTGAGTCAGGTTGTATTTTGTGGCCAAGACCAGGTTTTGGAATAACAAGGAATATATGTGAATTAATATTTTAAATGGTATTTTCTATTATCTAAATTACATGATATACTTTAAAAACCCTAGGGACCAGTGTATTGTGAGCATAATACCGTTGCTAGAGATTTGTTATGTGGTCGTGTGCACCCACACCTGTGCTGAGAGGTGTAGGGTGACCTTATCAGATTTGCCTACGTGAGGTGAATGTACCCCCTGGGTGAGGGCAATCAGACCAGCAGTTGGAGCTGCATAGATCCGCGGAGTATGTTAACAAAGAGTACAGATGACTATTATTTGGGTGGATCCCCCAGAACAACAGTCCAGCCTTCGAGTCGCACAACTCGTGCCATAGGAAGTAAATGACGTGTTTGTCACATGAAGTGTCTTATATGCATATCTGTTAATTTATGTGAATACAATTAATTAATAAGATTACTTTGAGGGCTTACTGAAAAATGTGAGTGCCCTGGTAGCAGTAATGGTACTAGAGTAGAGGGAAACTACTTGTATGGGCGGGTAATCTTCTTTATCCTCGGCTAATTGTGTGTGTGAGTGTAAAATAAGAATGTTTTCATAAATGTGTTTATCTGCTTAGTGAACTGGTTATTTTTTGTACACTAAATACATGTTGGCCACACACTGACATTAACTTAGTATTTCCCTTACTGAACTGTGTCTCACCTCTACTTTACAAATTATCTTTTCAGTAAATCCTAGAGATCAGGTCTAGTGGGCTAGAGGAGCCGAGCTAGAGGTGTAAATCAATGTAGGTAGTGTGTAGATAGAGATTTTATTTTTGTTTAGTTTTATGGGATGTAATTATGTGAAAATGGATATATTTGTGTATAAAGATAGTTAGAACTCTGGTAATGTAATTTGAGGATTTTGTATTTTATTTTCGCTACATATATGTGTTTTATATATGATAAACAAGGTATTAGGTACATAGACGTCACTAAAGTAGCACTCTGGGCCCACGTGGGGGGTTGGGATCGTTACAATTTAGGTGGTATGAGAATCACCAAATATAATGATTTTAGGCTCCTTAAAGGGAGTGTTCACCTTAAACTAAGTTTTATCATAGCAAATATGTCTATTAACACCTTAGTATCCCCACCAGCCTTCAATATATGGACCGTATTTATTTCTTTAATCATTGCTACAAATGGTTAACTATATTAGCTTGAGGATTAGGTCCACATTTTTTAAATTTGTAAATTCAAGCAATATGCCAACTTTTTGTCACAAACAAAGCAAATATTGTTGCTTTACTTGTTTTGATTATAAGGGGAGTCCTTGGCTCTAATTCTTTTTATTAAATTTACCTCTATTTTTATGAGGTATACCATTATTTTTTATATTTTCATCTTAGGCTTTAATTGCAATTTTTCAGGAAAATGACTATTAGACAAAGTAGTATGTTCAAAAGCAATTAGATTTACCTTTGTAGTATTAGCATTATTAGCATTATCGTTGCTTCCCTAGATAAGAACATCTTGCCCTCTTGCCTTCTCCTCTACACAGATTCAAGCTATCAAGGTCTCGAGAGAAATATCTTTCTGCTTATGGAGCATGCTTTTTTGGAATTCTCTTCAAGATTGAGGTAACTTGTCAATGATTCCAGGCACAATAAGATTGCCTCCAATATTGATGCCTTCAGATGTAACTTCCGCTACTATTATTTAGAAATCTTGTGCTTGTTCTACAATTAATTTTCTATCCACCATTTAATAGTGAAAAAATCGACTAGTTCCACATTTCTTTGCCTCTACTTCCTCAGTGTCATACTTATTATGTATAGCCTTCCAAATTTTCATTGTAGAGGAATAAGTAGTATCATAATAATCATAAAAATGATTAATGAGATAATTTAAGATATAAAATCAACATTTATGGTGGTCGACTAGCTTGTCTTCATTCATGTTGTTGGTATTGATTTTGTTGTGATGCTTCTCGGTAAAAACATAGGCAACATTTTCCATTTCTTGAAGTGGGTTCCTTTAAATTGGAAGGGCTTGCTCAGATCTCTAATATTTTCATTGGGCTTTTCAACTATAGGCTCCTTATTTTTTTTTTTCTTAAATCTCCCTAAAATTGTTAGGAAATATAATATAACAATAAAAAAAAAACAACTAAAATCCAAACATGAATATAAACACGATTCTCAATTAGGATGAGACATGCACAATATCTTACACTCTTCAAAGATATTCAAGTCTTCTGCGATTTTTTGGACTTAACTAACAAACTAGTGCAATAGAACTTCACTTTGACTTGTCTCCCTTAAGATACAATAGTTCGATTTGAATTGTATGACTCAATCTAATTATGCACAAATGAAAGAATCCAAAACTTCACAAAGAGTACTCAAACCTCTCTATACTTAGATGAGAGGATAGTATGATATAATAGGTATGTTGAGATGTAACTTAGAGCCAAAACCTTTGGATATAAAGAGGCATACAAGTCCTAAAAATAAGGTCCAATTAATATATTGAATTTAAGAAACACAAAAAATCAAAACCTAAATAAATAAATAAATAAATATGTAACTCTAATGTGTGCTCTTCCAAAAACTTAATTAAATAAGAGCCTTATTTTAAGGTACATGCCTTTTACAAAGACTCAATTAACCGAAACTCTAACTCTAAGATACATTCTCTTTCCAAAGATTCAATTAAATAAAGTCTAATTCCAAAATGATTAATCTTCTCTCATAATATAATATTAAAATAAACTAACAAAAATTATATTAATTATCTTATCAATTTACACAAATTTAAATGCAAACCTAAAATCATATCCCAAACATAACATTTGCCTTAAATTTTTTTCAAGCCAAAAAAAAAAAAAAACAACTTAAGTTTTTGTTGCCAATTATATATTGCCAATTATTTTTGAGTGAGTCTTAAGTTTGGAGGATCGCCTCTGCGGGTTGCTCGCACGCTCACCAAATAACTGTTTTTCATTTTATGATTTTTTTATCATTATTTTCTTAAAAGGTTAAAGGTTCCAAACTCCCACATGCCCCCAGACAACGAGTTTTTTCCCGTTTTATGATTAAAAGTAAATAAAATATAAAATAATACTATGAACAAGGAATTTTTTCCCAAAATAATGCTCACGTAATCTCGCAGCTTCATGCTGCGAGATTTAAACTGGTGGCCACTCTGCCATCGACGCGTGGCAAAGAACGAAGCAGGGGTAACGTGACGCGTGGCGACGGGCGAAGAAATCTCGCAGGTCCAACCTGCGAGATTTCAGAAGCGATCAAACGGAGAGGCGACACGTGGCTGGTAGATGACGAGGGCTCACGACACGTGGTAAATCTCACAGGTTGGGCCTGCGAGATTTAAGAAGGAAACGTACGGGAGGCGACGCGTGGCTGGGCTCGTGACACGTGTTGAATCTCGCAGGTCCAACCTGCGAGATTTGGTTTGCACGCTAAAATCCTCCGTGAGCCTTCTCAGAACACATTCAGGCAGAGGAGAAGAGAAGACTGTTGCAGACCTTCCTTCGATTGCAGACGACCGTTGCGTACTGCAGGTGACCGTTGGAGGTGCAAGTGACCGTTCGGGCTCGGGCGAAGGCGAGGCGAGGCTATTTAAGAGCCGAAGATGGGGTATGTTATTTAATATTTTGAAAAATAACGTGAATATTTTATTTAGATTTACATGAGATAATTGTTTATGTTTTGTGTTGGTTTGATATCATACGTTGCGTTCCGAGTATTTTGGTTCGTTGCTGCATCTAGAGGAAAGTTAGTTTTTTTAATTAATAATGTCATTATAGTTTATGTCTTTAATAGTATTTGTATATACTCCGCATAATCATTTAAATTTGTAACAAAATAATCTGAAAATGTGAAATAAAAAAGGAGGTTCAAATGAGATTAGAAAAGCTAAAAGGAGGTTTCAGATTTAGAAAGTGATGACAATAGTGATTTTGATTGTGCTGGGGGTTATTGTTAGATAGATTTCCAAAAAAATATGGGTAGGTGTCTGGCTCCTGTGATGAAATAGGGGATTTATCTTATGCTGATCCATGCCTGTTGGAAGGATAGTTTGGATTTATCTTATGCTGATCCGTGTCTGGCTCTTGTCCCTGCACATTGTAGCTTCTCTTTTTTCTAAACATAAATAATTTTTTTATGAAAAAAATAGTTTGGAAAACTGAATCAAACCAATTCGTACATATATATATTTATATAGTTGTGTAGTTACGTACATATTGAGACGAAATTGTTCATATTACAAAATTATGTACATAGATTTATAAATAATAGTGTTAATTATGTAGTTATGTATGTGGTTAGATTTCTAAATAATAATGTTAATTATGTAGTTATGTACGTAATTTAATTTCTAATGATATGTACCTACTACTATAATTACATACCTACGTATTTTTGACGTATCTAAATCGAACCAATTATATAATTACGTACATGCATGCATGTTAGATGGTTTGGATAATTGAACCAAACTATTAATTATGCTTATCTAAATCAAACCAATTAGATAATTACGTACATATTCAGATTGAATTGTTCATAATTAAACAATTAGGTACATATATTTTCAAATTATTATGTCAATTACGTGATTATGTAGTTTAATTTCAAATGATAGTTTGGTGTAGCCAACATTATAATTATATACCTACATAATTATGGACATATCTAAACCATACCAATTATGTAATTACGTACATGCATGTTGCATGCATATGAACCAAACCAATTGTGTACATTTATAATTGCTTAATTATGAATATAGTTGTAGTGAATTGTCCATAATTATAAAATTATGTACAGAGATTTCCGAATAACGGTATTAATTACGTAATTATAGTTTAATTGCAATTGATAGGTGTAGTTAAAAATATAATTACATATCTACTAAATTTTAAGCATATTTAAGCTGAACCAAATATGTAATGTATGTTCATGCATGCTTAATAGTTTTTTTTATTTGGAAAATCGAACCAAATAAAATTACATGCATACACATAATTGTGTAATTATGCATATATTATATTTTAATGGTCCATTATTATAAAATCATGCATGTAGATTTTAATATTATAATGTTAATTATTTAATTATGTAATTTAATTACAAATAATAGGTATAACCAATAGTAGAATTAAAAACCAACATAATTACGGGCATACCTAAAATGAACGAATGATGCAATTATGAATATGCATGCATATTAATTAAGAGAAAATCGAACGAAGTCAAACTACGTTCATAATTGTTTATGTAATTGTATAAATGTTCGAATTGAACAATCCATAATTATGTTATGCACGTAGAGATTTTAATTATTATACTAGTTACTTGCTCGTAGTATAGTTTTAAATGTGATACATTAAATAAATTACTATTATAAATGATTAGGTTGAAAATTTAAATGGGCCGCTGGTTTAAGTGGGTAGACCCGTTTTATACATTTAATGTTTGGGTCTAAATGGGTCACCCATTTATGACCCATTTAATTACATGAGTGTACCCTAACCCATTTAAAGAATATAATGTGCACATTAATGTATTGAAAATTATTTTTGTTCACTATTCACTTAGCATACGACTTATACATAAAATTATTGTTTTGCGTAGGTCGTTTATATTTACCGGGCGTCAATCTAGATGGCAAGAAGTTCAAGCAGTATTCCGATTCCGGTATTGTTGTACATGGGGGGTAACATTATAACCGGCCTAACCAGTGTTAGTTATAGTATTCCGCCAGTTCAACCTATTAGAATTGGTCATAGGTGTAAATTAACTAAATTGCATGCGAAGATATACAAGTATTTGCAAATTGATCCAAATGAAAATGCATTGCGGCTAACCGCGAGATACCCGATTAAGGGGCATCATGATACAATCTTCTATGAGGTTGTTCCCATAACAAGTGATTACGGTTTGCGCATGGTGTTGGATGCACACTGCGTAGGGACGACATATTTGACTATGCAGCTGTATGTTGAACTCATTCCTCAGATGGGTGTCGCCGCACATGGGCAGCCGGGAACGTCTATTGAGCACGTGGTTGAAGCGGGGGAAGAAGATGCAGAGGTTGGTGGGATGCCTGTTGTGGATATGAACGAATGTCCACCATCGTCATTCGAGGCGCAGCCGTATGACGGAACTACTATCCATACGAATTTTCATGATCTTTGCGAAGATGTTTCAGCAGAACAACCAGGATTGTTGTTCGCAATAGCGAACAACGCACTGGACGTGGGGATGAACATCACGAACGATGTTCATTTACAAGATGACACGTACGAGGAGGAAATTGGTGAAGGGACGAACGAGTTCCCCGATGATGTCGACCCACCCCCCCGTCAATCGAACGATGGCACGGATACGGCAGATTTCATGGACGAACCTCCTATGTATGGTGTAATTGACGTAGAGGCTGCAGATTTGTCCCATGGTGACGAGCTTCCTATACGGGTAACTCGTTGGGATGAATCATCGGAACTGAGTCAAGGGATGCTATTCGGGTCGAAAGATCAATTGATAGCTGCTATGCGAATATACCACGCTCGAACGCACCATGACTTCTACGTCTTGCAGTCGACCCCACTATTATGGGTTGTTAGGTGTAAGAACTCTGAATGCAGTTGGAGACTGCGTGCGATGTATCGTCAGAAACATCGATTCTTCGAAATCACTCAATATGGTGGTCCGCACACATGCTTTAATGAACTCCTCTCGCAAGACCATAGCCAAATCACGTCGTCCCTTATTGCTAGTGAGGTTGTGAATATGATAAGAGGTGATGCGTCGACCTCAATCGCTACATTGAAAGAATTCATAGATCGTCGTTTTGGCTATTCCATCTCATATAAGAAAATTTGGTTAGGCAAATAGAAGGCAACTACCCAAGTATTCGGCGATTGGGAGAATTCTTATCAGACGTTGCCTAGGTGGATGGAAGCAATGTGCACTTATAATCCTGGTACTGTCGTAAAGTGGAGGTGGAACCCTATACCCGGCAGCGATCAGACCATAACATTTGTATCAGTCTTTTGGGCGTTCACAGCATCTATTCAGGGTTTTCCCCACTGTCCTCATATGATCTGTATAGATGGGACACACTTGTATGGTAAGTACAAGGGAAAACTCCTTATTGCGACGTGGCCAGATGCAAATAGGCAAATATTTCCCCTTGCATTCGCTATTGTGCAAGAGGAAAGTTTGGACACATGGAATTGGTTTCTGTGTTGCCTTCGTTCCATTACCGACAGGGACGACATTTGCCTTATATCAGATAAGCATCCAGGAATTATCGCTGTAGTGTCTCACCACGAAAGTACACAGTGTCAACCTTAAGCGAATGGCTGAGCACGCGGGAAGGGAGCATCAGGTTAGAAAGTTTAACATGTGGATGGAGAAAATCTTCGATGAGGGTGGGGAACCCGCAAAGACGTTCTTCGATCAAATCGCTCCTCATATGTGTACTCAGTGCCACGACGGGGGCAGAAGGTATGGGAACATGACGACAAACCTTGTCGAATGTTTCAACGCTGTCCTTAAGGGTGCTCGTAGCCTCCCAATCACTGCCCTTGTGCAACTAACATTTTATCGCGTTGCACATTATTTCAATAGCCGACGTGAGGCTGCTCATAATGCAATATCAGGAGGAAATGCATTAACTCCTCATACATTGCTTGCGATGGAAAGAAGGAAGTTGAAGGAGACCAGACATCGCGTGACGACGTTCAACCGGTCTAGAGGTACTTTCAGCATCACGACTGCGCAGTTGGGACCTCATAAAGGAAACAACGTGCAAACGCTTCGCATTCAGGATTTGCACGGCTGCTCGTGTGGGAAGTGGCAAGCTTTACACTTTCCATGCTCCCACCTTCTCGCTGCATGTGCAGAGACACGACTGAACCCCATGCAGTACGTTCAGCCTTGTTGGACCACCGCCGAACATTATGCGACATATGCGGCGGATTTTCAGCCGATTATGCACGAGGCGTACTGGCCAGCATCGTCTTTGCCGACTATACAAGCAAATCCAGCGTATGCTCGACATAAAGGTCGTCCAAGGAGCTCCCGTATACACAATGAGATGGACGCTAGGGAAGGTAGGAAAAGGAGCACGTGCAGTATATGTCATCAAGAAGGGCATAATCGCACAAGGTGTCCGAGAAGGACCCACTCGGGCGATGCAGCGGGACCGTCGCGTTGATTTCGTATGCAGTTTTATACTATTTCACACCGTTTCTTTTTTATTTATGCCTATTCTGATGCAACGGTGCATTTCCAGGATTGTTCCAGGGCCGTCCGATCCGAGCGTCTTGACGATGGGCGATCATCACAGGGCCAGCCGAGCGTAGGCTGAGGGGCATGCGGAGCCCCTGTGCTGCCGAGGGGGCACGCAGTTCGCCGAGCGTTGGTTAGAGGCAGACCCCCGCATTGTCCAGCTGATACGCGATGCAGGGTTTTATGGCATTTATCGGATTGCTCATATCCAGCTTGATTGACATCTTGTCACATCATTGGTGGAGCGATGGAGACCCGAGACGCACACGTTCCACCTACCTCATGGTGAGGCCACCGTCACATTACAGGACGTAGCTGTTTTGTTCGGGTTGCCGATTGATGGCCGAGCTATCATAGGTCGCACTGCCGGACCAGTGGAGGGACCTTCAGACCGTCAGGGTCGACTCGCCCTGCGTACTATGTGCGAGCGTTTGTTAGGCGTTGTTCCCCCTAACAGCGAGTTGGTTGGTGCACGCATCCGTATGCGGTTCCTTGAGGGGGATGCGTTTCGTGAGCTCCCGGCACATGCAGATGTTCAGACGATAGCATGCCACGCACGAGCCACTTGTTGCGTTTGATTTGTGGGGTGATCTTCTCGGATGTTTCCGATAGTTATGCGCATCTTATGTTCCTTCCACTTCTTGACGACTTCGGAGCGTGTCACTCGTACAGTTGGGGGTCCGCCACTTTGACGTGGTTGTACAGGGAGATGTGTCGCGCCGCGCACCACTCGAAGACACAGATTGCGGGCCCCCTTCGCTTACTCCAGGTTTGGGCTTGGGAGAGATTTCCTTCATTCGCGCCTACGCGGCGAGGTTTCCTGCAGATTGAGAGGGAGCAGGACGGTCGTCCGGTTGATCCTCTCCCGCTCGCATATCGGTTAGTACCTATTTTATCTATCCCTTTATATTCACTCAATAACTATTACGAATACTATTTTGTAATATGTAGTAGTCTTGCATTTGGGAACTTAGATTTCATCTTATATAGATGGAGGGACGACTTGAGGGCATCGATGGTTGCGCTTCACACATTGCCCTGGTACAGGTTCGAGTTAGACATGCACCGGGAGCATGAGGTATAAATCAGTTAAATTATAGCACATGAAAGCATTTCTTTCTTACTTTCAGTTGTGTATAGTCCGCATAACTTTTTATTTTGTCTAACTGCAGTTTATATGGATGCCCTACACGGATGAGATTTTAGCCGACATGTCGCCTACCTATGCAGACGGGAGGGACCTGTGGGTAGCGCGAGTGCCGCTCATATGCTTTCATATTATTGAGTGGTATCTCCCCGATCGAGTCATGCGACAGTTCGGGTTTCGACAGGTCATTCCCGCCCCATTTATGACTTCGGGGGTAGATATTGTTGGGGACGATCTCCACGGCATGGATGGACGCGGTCGAGGGATCACAGACTGGTCGAGTACGCATGCGATATTCGTCACTGCATGGGAGCATCGGCGAGACTACATCGTACGAGGAGTGGCGGAGCACAGTCCAATGCGTCCAGATGACCCATACTTCACTTGGTATAGGTCTATCACACGCCGCTTCGTCGACAGGACCGCAACTGTATATTTGAGTCTCGTAAGAAGATTAATGCCACAACTCATTTTATTATATATACGTTCCAATTTGAATGCGTTAATAAAATATGTTCATATCCTGCAGGCTGACATAGTCATTGAGGCAGAGCAGATCTCGTCGGATCCTGCGATCCACCGATTGATGCGTGCTGCACTGGACCTCGTCCACGAGGACGGTCGACGGATCCCAGAACGAGGAGGTCGACCTAATGTACCAGCACGAGGAGGTCGACCAGCTCCAGTACGCGGAGGACGACACGCTTCCTCTAGTCGTCCAGGGACTCCCATGTCCTCCCCACCAGTCGTACAGGCCGAGTACTTGTTTGGCCCATCAGCGCCTTATGCACCTTCCACTGCAGCTCATATGGCCGGACCATCGAGCAGACCGACTGATGCCCCATCCGACTCTGCTGCTACCCCATCCATGTCATTTTTATTGGACGATCTTTTCGATGGGGTCGAGGTCGATGCACCCTCTAGGTCGCCTCGTTCTCGTCCCGAGATATCGTATCATTTCTCACCGCGTGCGCTACGCATGGATGATGATGATGATGCAGCACCTCTTGGGGGAGAGGATTCACGTCCAGCACGACCGGCCAGGACACCTGATGATGTTGATGAGCAGGGACAGGGTAGACGCAGACGGCAGCCACCACGACCCCGGAGACGACCTCGCTGCGGCACGGAGTAGTTTAGCATTACTTTAATTGCATTTTATTTGTATGTATATCATTGATTGTTTTGATTTCATTTGTATATAATTGATTATTTTTTTCTTTCTTTTGTATATATCATTTAATAATTCGTATCTCTAAAGAATTCAATACTGCCAAATCTAAAAAATGACACATAATTCGTATCGTCTAAATTTGCATGTCTAGTTAAGTTAATTCCTTAAATTCACTTGTCTTTTACTACAAAATTCGTATTGCTAAAATTTGTATGTCTGCATGCATTTACGTGCGTCGTCAGATGCAAACGTGTTTCAGCACTCTAAACATTTACATGTGTAATAATTCTATATTATAAGCGTTGATGTCCAATCAATCAAAATAGTGAAAGCAATTGGGATAAAAAATAGAATTTCCAAGGGAATAATATTTCGTTGAACCTTACCAAAGGATGATGCTCAAGGAAGGAATGTAATTAAGGCAGGCATTGAACTATTTTTGGAATGCAATTACTGCATTTGATTACTGACATGGAGTAAGTAATTCAAATTTTGATTTCTTTCCAACATTTGGTATTCTTCAAATGTTTTTATAATGGTATAAAAAATAATTTTTTTTTTAATAAATACCCCTAAAGCATAATCAAATAAATTTATAATTATTATTTTTTATTTTTAATAGTGATTATTAATAGTTTTATTATAAATTTTTAGTGCTATTATTGATTTTTAATGAATTTATATTAAATATTATCCTTAAAATAATAATAATTTATTAGTTTCACTGAGATTTTAAAAATTCTAAGGACCTTTCCCGAGCTTTCAAGAATTATGAGGACCTCCCTTGCGGTTTATTAAAAAAACATGTACCTCTTCTCGTGTTTTGTAAAAAAATAAGTCTTTTAAGAAAGATTTATCTCTTTTTAGTAAATCTCAAGGGAGGTCTAACAATTTTGAAACCTTTAGGGCAAATAAATAGGATTTTGGAAACTTAGGGGAGCTCCTATCGTTTTGCCAAACCTCAAGGTAGGTTAGTTTCTTTTACCCTAATTGTTATTATTACCTGTTTTTTTTTTGTTTAATAATAGTTCTAGTTGCAATTATTATTTTTATGATAATAAATATTATTGTTTGTTATTATTATTTTCAAAATAATTATTATCTTCAAAATGATAACAATAATAATTTCATTTATTATTATTTTTGTTGTTGTTGTTGTTGTTATTATTATTATTATTATGGTAATAAATATTATTGTCATTTTTACTACTTTTTATTGTAATAATAATAATAATAATATTTTTAATAATAATTCATATTATTATTATTATTTTTTAAATTTTTTTATAAAGTTACTAATATTAGTTAATTATTGTTTTTATTATTTTTATTATAATTATTATGGTTAAAGGTATAAAAATTATTATTTTTTCCTTTTTATATTATTATTATTATTATTATTATTCTCCGTACGGTCGCTTCTTAAATCTCGCAGGTCCAACCTGCGAGATTAACCACGTGGCACGCTCTACGTTCGATTGCTTCCTAAATCTCGCAGGTCCAACCTGCGAGATTCACCACGTATCACGATCGCTTACCAGCCACGCCTCGCCTCCCCGTACGTTCCTTCTTAAATCTCGCAGGTCCAACCTGCGAGATTTACCACGCGTCACGTTACCCCTGCTTCGTTATTTGCCACGTGTCGATGGCAGAGTGGCCACCAGTTTAAATCTCGCAGCATGAAGCTGCGAGATTACGTGAGTATTATTTTGAGAAAAAATTCCCTGTTCAGAGTATTATTTTATATTTTATTTACTTTTAATTATAAAACGGGAAAAAACTCCCCAGACAACTGTTTCTTCTGTTTTTTTTTTTTTCTAAAAAAATAATAATACTTGGACAAATCAAATAGTGGCGATTAACCTAAAAAAAAATGGGGCACGCAGATGAGGCAGTCAAGGTGGGGACCCACCAGCTGAATCAGAGCATAACGAGGAGTAGTGGGTGTGGGTCCACGTGACGTGGCCCAGGGTACCAGCCCCACCGCCATCTCCGTGCTCATCCCATCCCACGTTTCATATTTGACATTTTCATTCCCAACAAATTTGTACTATACCAAAAATACACCTTTTTTTGGATTTCAATTTTTAAGATCAGTTAAAATTTATGTTCATCTATTTATAATTTATAAATATAAAAATTAATAAAATCAAATCAAACATGGTAACTGTTCTTTCTTTTACTTTCCATTTTAAATTTTTATTTAACCTATAAAAAATATGTATATACGCGTATGTGTGTGAAAACTTTAACTATAACAGTTTTACCTACTTTTTTTAAATTATAATATTTTAAAAAACTCCTTTAACATTCGTATTTGTTCAAAATTTAATATCCAAAAAAAATATATGGGCGTTTCAAAGTTAGATATTCAGAAACTATACCTTTAACATTTTAAAATCACTGATGTTACATATCACCTTAATATATTTGAGAATAAATTATGCATGATACTCACATGAACATAGTAAAACATTATGAAATAAAAATAAAAAATGTAAATTAAAATATAAAAATCAATGACCGAGTTGTTAATATTTTTATAAAAAAAAAAAAATTAGAAACTTAATTAAATAAGTGATCAATTTTCTCCTTGAATCAAATAATATTTTTTTTAAATGATTAAAACCTTAAAAGTCCAAAGTAATACAAATTAAAAATACTATGGCAAATTAAAATTATTGAAATTACTATACGTAGTTATTATGTTTCAAACTTCAGTTTATAAGAACAATTTTATTGTATATATGGCAGTTAAATAATAATAAAATAGTTTCTAAATGATTATTATTTTTATTTAAAATAAAATGTATAAATAAAGTTATTTTAATTATTTTATATTTTATTTTTGCAATATGTTGCCAGAATGTCTTAATATCCAAAATAAATTTTATATATTAAATCATTAATTTTATGCATAATTTTTAATTAAAACTAAAAATAAAATAACTATATGAATCTAAAATGTATTAAAATGAAAGTATTTATAAATTTTTGAAAGGGTTTTAAAAATAATAAGTCATTTAAAAATATTTTTACAATTTTTTAGTTTACATGTATAATGAGACTGGTCTCCTAAAATGATGAAGTATAATAATTATAATAATTTTTATTATTGTAGTATGTTTTTTTTTTTTTTAATATTTTTATTAGTTTAATCGTATTTTTTTAATTATTATTAGATTTCAAAGACGAAATGAGCGTTTCTTCAATCAAGCTTTCAATTTATTTTAATTTCTAAAATATCAAACCAGTTTACTGGTTATTGATTTTTTTTTTAATATAGTTTTTAGTTTTTTATTTTAAATTTTGTTTAAATAAATTTAAGTGTTATCCCAAAATACTCTTTAATTTTTAATTATTTCGCAAATAACTGAAAACTAACAACGAAAACATGAAATTAATAACATAAATAAACACATATTTTATAATTTTTTTTCACCCGATAAAAATGAAAACATAAAATAAAACTAAACACATTTTATAATTAAATTTAATTTTTGGTGATGCTGAGTAGAATTTTGGAATATTTAAGTCAAAATTGGCGATTTAATTGTGAAATTGATAATGATTAGATGTATATTATCAAATCTAAATCCTCATTTCACTTTAATTATTAGATATGTAGAAGTTTGATTTTGAGCACATATTTGCATGCTCCCGTCCAATAAGAATTCAGTTTGTCCACATCAATTTTGGACTAATTAATCACATTGTTTTATTATTTTCTATCCGTGATTGCATTATTCTCCATGTAACTTACCTTATTAAATTAAAGATTAGCATGTAGTAATTATATGCATATTGCAACTATGCATCCGTTGACTGCCAGTCTGTTTTTTTTTTTTGGAGCAAAAAACATCATTCTCTTTTTATAATTTTTTAATTATAATTTTTAATATAATTCAATTATAAATTAATTAACTACTTTTGAAAAAATGAGCAAAACAATTTTTTTCTTTTTTGATAACTCGGGAACTTCAGCCACCATCGCGCTACTTTGGACACTATGGTGTCATACCAAACCCAGTAGGGTAAAAGCTACCCGTCCATTAATGCACCCTTAGTAATTCATCAGGATAAACTCTTAAGGGGGAATTGAACCCATGACCTTAGAGTTACCAAAGTCACAAATCACGCCTAACCACTTGAGCCAACCCGACTAGACATAATTAGAAAAACAATTACTTCCACGACCTGCATAAGTACATGTTTAATCTCTCAAATAATTAAATTCAAAACATTTGAATTGAAAATAATATCATTATATTTTTTTAATTAATAACTCATTTCATATTTATACTGTATATTTTAAAAAAAATTAATTACCAAGTATAACTCATTTTTTATATTTGTTGCAAGTTATATATGAAGGGATTTACATAACATACATACAATTTTTACATTTCTATTTATATACTGCACCAATCGCATGAAGGGTGGGCCCTTTGGCCTTGCGTAGTTTGCTTAATGACGGTCCATGTGGTAGAAAGTCAACAACAGCCATGTGAGCGCACTGTGCACTTCATCACCTGCGTCTATGTGTGAGCAAATAATTGGCCGTATGCAAAATTATTTAATACTCAACGAGTATAATCTCTCGTTTGTCTCGCATTTTCAATTATGTTGTACCAAAAACAAAAAAAAAATTTCTACCTTACTATTATTCCTTCTCCATAACTAGTCTATTACACACACTTTGCTTGTGATTTAAAAAAAAAGTAACAAAATATTATTGTTTGAAGGCATTATAGTGAATAAAATTTCAGTTTTACTAGCCATTTTGAATTTGAATCTTGTAAGGGATAGGAAAGGATATGATATGAAAAATGAGTTATCTCCCGTTGTGTCATTTAAGCCTAATAAGGACTTCTAATTAATAAAAAAAAAAAAGATGAAATGCACGTATTGCAAAATCATAATAAATTTCATGGAAATTCATCAAATTTGAATTAAATGCATAAAAATCCATGTCCTCAAACATAATCTTAAAAAAATTATGATTTTGTGTGACAACGGGGTTATATTTATATTATAATAAAATTAAAATAAAAAATAAAAAACATGAAATAGTAAATAGATTATATTTTGTTGCGTAATCCAAATCCCATGTAGACTTTTAATTTTGACGAAAAATTTGTCATTAAATTATTATTATGACCAATATAAATTTTATTCCATATTAATATAGGATATTTTGATATTTTAGTTAGTCATCTACTCAAAAAAAAGAGTTAAAGAAATCCAAATTATTATTACCAAAATTATGAAAGTTTACGTGTCCATGAGATCATAGACCTAAAATGGATTTCTCCTTTCATCTCTCGTTACATGTACACTCCTACAAATTTTTCTTAGCGGGGTAAAAAATATATAAGTGATGAAATATAAATATTTTCCTATATTTACTCTTAAGTCTATTTACTCTTAATTAAGCGAGAAATTCTATTTACTTGCTATTGTACACTGTCCATGTGACAGCTCAAGAATGAGTACAACAATGGGATCCTACTCTCTCTCCATGTTGGTATGCCACTACATATTTGTACTCACTAGCTCATAAAAAATAATAGTACTATTATTATTATTATTATTATTATTATTATAACATTCTAAAAAATTCCAAGGGAGTGAAAAAGATAAACGCGTAAAAATTCCGGGGCACAGCTGGAATGCGCGTGGACTCATGATCCCATTCCCACCCCCACTCCCACCACATTCACGCACACTCTCTCTACTTCTTTCACCGCTGGCCACAGTCGATCTGTCTGCTCCTCTGTCTCTCTGTCTCTCTGTGTTTTTTAGTTTTTCATTATTTATATTTTATTAATTTTGATCTCCCCCTCATCAGCCTCCTTTTCTAATTTATACCCGCTTCTCTCTCTCTCTCTCTCTCTCTCTCTCCACCATCAAAACCCTCTCCCCCCCCCCCCCCCCCCCCCCCCCCAAGCCCATCCATGGTCTCATATGACCATAAGGTCGACACAGCAAAGCATCAATCTGTTAATTACCTTAGCTAGCTTTGATTCGCTGTTCTTTTGGGATAAATAGAATGAGCATCGGCAGCAGCAACAACAACTACCTTAGCAGCATTAATAACAACAACAGCAACAGCAGCAGCATGGGGATTATGAATCAGTTTGGAGACACGAGCTTGACGAAGGTGTTTGTGGGAGGACTGGCTTGGGAGACCCCCAAGGAGGCCCTCCGCGACCACTTCCACAAATACGGAGACATCCTCGAAGCCGTCATCATCTCCGACAAGCTCTCCGGCCGTTCCAAGGGCTACGGCTTCGTACGCTTCTATCTTCACTCACTCTCATGCATGATTCAATATTACTTCTCCGGCACCATTTCGTTTCGCGTTTGCTTATGTGCGCCGTGCGCGGCTGTTTTGCGTTTTCGAATTTGATTTGATTTACAGGTGACTTTCAAGGATGCGGAGGCGGCGAAGAAGGCCTGCGAGGACCCCACGCCCGTCATCAACGGCCGCCGTGCCAACTGCAATCTCGCCTCTCTCGGCGCCCGCCGCTCTAGGCCGCCGCCCACCTCCGCCCCGCCGGCCCCCCACCCCCACCCTCATCCTCACCCAGGTAAAACGCGCGTTCAAAGTTCTTCCCGTGGCATTTTCGTAACTATGGCAATTTGGCGGGGTCTTACTTACCAGGGATTCTCTGTTAATTCGTGAAGGGTCTAATGTGGGAGTTGGACGGAGATCTGCGTCGCCCGCCCCTGCCAATCACGTGCAGTGGTACTACGCGGCGGCTGGGACGCCCCCTTCCCCCTATCATCATCATCAGCCGCATCACGCCGTTCCTTTCTACGGGTATTGTCCGCTTTCCTCCATCTTCTTGATGCATCACCGTACGCCGAGACTCACCTTATAATTTCTCATGTTTTCAGGTACTCCCCGACCTACGTTGCAACCGATATGAATTACAATCACGTAAGTCCGTCCAACCTCTTGATCGCAAAAGTCTTAGAATCAGACGGTGAAGAGTGAACTGATCATTAATTTTTTTTGTTAATTAAAGGGTGCACAGAAACTTGGCTACACGACGGGGGGATCTTACATGAATGGGGGGCATTACTCGGCAGTGTACCCGGGGACGGGGCAAGCTATGATGGGTGCGAACGCATTGATGCCCATGTACCCGCTCTACCATTTCCATCACCAAGCACAGGCCATGGGCCTTCCGGCCCACATCTTCCCACCAAGTACAGCGGGCCCAATGGCGGCGGCCCCACCCCTCATCTCAAAGCCCGCGTCAATGGCTGCTCCTACCACAGGTAGATAGATAGGTGCAGAAATACAATTGTATAATAAATAAATATGAAAATATGAAGGGAAAGGAATCTCCTGTTTTCACGTTTGGTTATAATAAATAAAATAATAGGAGTAACAAATCAATGAAAAATTCACTTTACACATTATTGAATCTTGATTTTAAAGAATTTCTAGTCAGAGTAAATTTTATTTTTATTTTTATTTTAATTTTATTCTTCAAACAAAATTTTGATACAAATGGAACTTAAAGATTGTGTTGAAGTGGTGAAAGTGTATGATTTATATTTGAATTTGTGTGGTTTGAATTATTTTAGATGTTAGTTAAATTTAAATATAAATTTGAATTGCATTTTATCAAATTCAATGTAAGACTTGAAATTTGTGTTTTCATTTACAAAATTTTATATTAAATTTTATTTAAATTCACACGCTCAATTTAAATGTTCTAAACCCTAAAATACAAAATAGTAGGAAAATAAATAAAAAAAATAACTGAAGAACAAGTGAGGCTGAGGGTAGAAGAATTTAATTTTGTTCCATTTTTAATGATGTTATTTATCAATTTAGGAATAAAATTGGATAAGTGGCAAATTTGACAGTGTTGGAATTAATTAATTAATGAAGGTGAAATGGTGGTGTATGTAAATGCAATTGCAGGGACGGTATGCTTGGCTGTGGAATAGGGGCAGTTTAGTAAATGGGCGCAGGCAAAAGCTGGAAGAAGCGGTGGCAACCGACTCTGTTTTTTTTTTTTGGAAGAAAAAAGAAAAAAAAGAAAAGGGGGGAATAATAGATGCAGGGGAGAGGGAGAAGGGGATGCGTGCATGGATGCATTTACCTCTTTCCCATTTTTTGTTTCTTTTATTTTTTATTTTAGTATTATTCATATTATGCTGATATTAATTAAGATTCATTCATTCTCTTTTGTTTCATTCTGCCTCTTACATTATTTGTGTTGGAGAAATTAACTTAATTTAATTTGTAAAATAATAAATTGATAAATTAAATTTTAAAAAAATAAAATAAAATAAAATAAAAGTCCAGCTGGTCTATCAACTATAGTATAAGGCATGTTCGTCTTTTTCCATACAAGTTATAGGAGTGAAACCTTCGCCAAAAATGTATAGGCAAGTATTAGTCTATTTTAGAGAAATTCCGATAAGATATAAGTAAGATGTAGAATCCGGTATTAAATTCACACATGACCCTACATCTAGTTACGATTTCTCTTGAGATATAAGGGTTTATAAGAATAAAATTTTTGAAATATATATATGTATATCCGTGAAAGCTACATAACACCCACATTTAAGATTTAGAATTATTAGCAAGATGTTAAAAATTATTTTTGTAACCATCCCTTCCAAACTAATTTTAACAAAAAATGTGTCTACTTTCTATATGTCATTCTTTTATTTACTCATTACTTTGTGGATATTATATGGTACAATATTTAAAACAATAAATAAAAAAAAGTGTGATATGTAATCAATAAGTATAGCAATACTCTTAATTTAATTTATCGAATCAAATTAAAATCCCTATAACATGGGATGGACTCACTCTTAAGTTTAATGTTGCATAATTACACTCCCTCAACTTAAATATTGACATAGTTATAAGACTTCTCACATTTCCAAAGTTACAGCTATATTCTCGAGGCTACTTTAGTCACAATGAGAATGTCTCTAGTATTATTAATATACGATTAATAATAGAGTAAAAGATACTCACCTTCCCTGAAATCTCAAAAATGTCAAAAACCTTACTTGAGGTTCAAAAATGTCACAAATTTCTCTTTAGTTTTCCTTAAAAAAAAAAAAATTATCTTTTTATAAAATACAATAGGAATTTTGTGTTTTTTTAACAAATTTTATGAAAAATTCTTAAAATTCTTGAAACTTCAGTATCTTTTATTCTTAATAATATATTTTTTATTTCAATTTTTAATTAAAATACATCATTTTTAATTCTTTGTTCAACCTCAAGACCTTCTTTTGTAGAATTTTAACATATATGGAAGTTTTGATACATGTGGAAAGTTACTTTCATTTACGCAATTGATAGTCACTTGCCTTTTCTATTTTTAATGTAATTTAATCTTGGCGGTCTTACTATATATTTTAAAGAGAACATAATGTTAATGTAATTAACACATAAGGATGACGTGGATCTAAATATATGATGGATCTAATATATCTTATCAATAAATACAATTAATATATATATATATATATATATATATATATATAATAACACAAATTCTCTAATGAATTTAGACCAATTAGAAGTCATTAGGTTATATTGGATGAGTAGGCCGCCTAAGTGATATTAAGATATAATAATAATATTTATTGTTTATTATTTATTTTCAATGTATAATATTATATACATATACATATAATAATATTATTACAAGAATACTATTACACCCATTTCATATGATGTTACTTTGAGGTAAAAAGTATTTAGCCAATTAAAGGCAAAAATAATCACTAATAACGAGTTAGATAAAATTCGAACTACTTTTTTTTTTTTTTTTTTGTGTAAAATATTCTTTAAAATGTTTTATATCAGTTTTAGTTTTAAACCCAAAAAAAAAAAATTAAAGCACACACTAACATTATATCCGTCTTAATCTTATATTAGTGTGTATATGCGTTTAGCCAATAAATAAATACGAAAATTAAATTAAGTTTAGTGGTAGGTAGGACCTTTAATTTCTCTCAAATTCCTAGTTTAGATTGGTTTAAATCAAGTTGACTAAATCAACACTTATATGCATTATTTTTATTTTCAAGAGGCTAACTAAACCAGCCTCGTGACTATTTTCGGTGAAATCCAATTGAATCGATCAGTTTAATCCAAATTCTAAGGCCATAATTCTCCCGATTGATGTAGGATATAATTTTATTTTTTTTAAAAGGACAAATAAACTTACATGCATATTATCGTCATACAAAATATCAACTTAATTTTTTATATATGGATATCATCGTATTCAATGTGGCATATCAATAGCTTTCTTTTCCGATAGAGAAAAGAGCTGATGCATACCACCGCGGCACCACCAAAAGCCAACCCTAAGTTTATGAATGCACACCCCTCCCTCACACTCGATGTAAATATTAATCTCTCTGTCATCATAAATTAAAAGTATACACAACCTTTACCGGTGCGAAAAATAGGATAAAATTTATAAGCAAATTATTCTATGCTCGGATTGAGACATTAAAAGTTTTTTTTTGGGGGGGCTAAAAAACATGACTTACACACGTTATTGGATATTGCGCCTTAATCAGTGGATGAAAATTAGAAAATTAATTACGAAGATCCAAAATTATATATATTAAATTAATGAATGGACAAACCGTCCTCCACCGACTATCCCACGTTGTAATTATGAAAATAATAAAATAAAAAACAATTAATTACTTAAACAGAGGAAAACCGTGTTTTTAAGTAGATACGGTCAACAAGAAATTGACACATAAAACAAAATGCACAAATGACCGATTTAGTTTGGATTTGGAAGGCAGTGGGAAAATTCAAGGATTGGGTTATGAGTGGTGGAGAACCAAAACCTGAAGATCTCGTCGGCTGATCTCCCCCAAAATGTCGTCAAGTTGGCCTCAACTCGCATTTATCACTTCTGCATTTATCATCATTGCCATTAAAAATATTATAAAATAAATAAAAATAAAAATAAAGGATTGTTTTTCTTAAAAATAAAATTTATATTAAATAAAAAAATAATTATATCCTATTAACATTGGATTTTTCTTTACTTTTATTTTAATAATGTTTGACAAATAAAGAAATATAGAATAACAAATGAAAATTTGTATTCATTGTTTTCAAGCCTAAATTCATGCGGTGGTTGAATTAAGTCAGCTGACAACTTAATTGATAAGAAAGTGAGAGGTAGAGAGTGATTACTTAGAGAAGAAGGAAAATACTGTGAGTGAGTGAGTGATGGTTTCTCTTCTTTTCTTACTCTGCAAACTTAAGTAATAGAATATGGCACTAAGTTTACGAGGTAGAGGAACCGTTAGGTATTGCTGTCAAAATTTAAAAAATAAAAAAAATAAAAATTAAAAACTAACAATTTGCTTAGTTAATATTTATAAAACTAATATAAATTTAAAAAAAAATATTTATTTTCATCTTTAAATCAAAATATTATTAAATATAATTAAAATAATAAAATTATAAGTAATATGCATTAAAATAAAAACAAACTTTATTATAATTGTCTTACTTAATTGTTCTACTTTCAAAATTTACTTTACAATAAAATTTTTATTTGACATTACAATTGAAAAATAGGATTACTATTTTGGAATTGGCTTTATCATTTAATTTAGATTTTAATTTAAATATGTATAAAATGAATAGTTTAATAAATAAAAAAACTATTCTGAATATTAGAATTTCTGACAATAGATTGTTAAAATAACTGAAAATTATAAAATCTAATTTTCAATTTTTTTGCAAACGGTTGAAAACTGACAATAGAAATAGAAAACTAACAATATAAATAAACACGTTTTGCAATCTATTTTTTTACTACAGAGAAAGAGAAACAGAAAATGGAAAATAGCAATGACATTAAATAGGCCCTAAGATTTCTCAAAGGAGTCACCAAATTTGCCATTAGAATGTGGTGGTCTAGTTCATGTTTTTTGAAATGTTTTGCACATTGGTTTACCGTTTTAAGGGAATTTACTTCAAATTTAAACTATAATGTTGGAGTATAAGATATTTAATGTTATACTAAAAGTTGTCATAATGGATGAATTTGAGACATGCAACTTGTGAAATTGTCGTATTTCAAAAAATCATATTCAAAAACATGCAATTTGATGAGATTCAGGCAATATTCAGTTACCATATTAAAGTCACTCAAATCAATCCTAAAAATCTATACTCTAGCAGTCAAAATTATCATAGATGAGTTCACTTATTTCTACACTATTGAGAGGCAGAATGTGGAGTCATCGGCAGCCGCACCAATCAGCCACTTCTGACATTGGAGACCAATGGCCACCAACCCTTCACCTACCTAGCCCACCCTGGTTGATTTTCATCCAACCACCTTTGAATTACACCCCCTTTAATGGCTATAAAGGAGATGTGTGTGTGTAATTGTGTGTGGGTCAATATGTGAGAAATTGTGCGTGGTTGTGTGGGTGGCAAGAACAAAGAGTTCAGTGTGTGCAAAGAGTGCAGAAGCTATGCGCGTTGTGTGCGGCATAATGGAAGTTGTGTGATAGAGAAAGAAAGTTGAGTGGAGCAATGACTCTACTCCGTGTAATTTCTCCCAATTTATAGTGAGATTGGTGTGCTCCATGGATGTAGGTCAGATTTGACCGAACCACATAATTTTGGTGTTTCATTTTTGTTATATATTTTGCTCGTGTGTGATTATTGCTTCTAGATCTACCCCCAACATTTGGTATTAGAGCGAGGTTAGAGCAAAATCACCAGATCAAAGCAAAATCGTCAGATCAGAGACTCTGCCTAGTAGTTCAAAACTCAGTTTTGAGGCCACCATTGTGTTCCTCTCATCAATATGAAGCCAACGGTGGTAATCGGACCTCAAACAGAGGTTAGACGAGGCCGCACGCGCCCACACGCGCCACCCGTAGCAAGTTATCACAGCCATGTGCCCCCACGCACGCGATGTCACACAATTCTCGGTGATTGGCAACTACCCTCACATGCCCACACGCGCCGACGAACTCCTAGCGAGGCTGGAGAAAGAAGATAAGCTAACGTCAGCGACACGTCAACGTCCGGCCGACCAACTGCGTCACTCCAGATCAGCAACAAGTCAACGAGTTGTGTCGTGCCACGTGTCGTCCGAGTCAGCATCCGAGTCAGTGGCTACTTTAGCAAAACCAATCGCCACGTCAGCAGCTAAGTCAGTGGGTGGGCCCCGTAGTGCCACGTCAACAAGTGGGTCCCACACAGCCACATTAGCATACGGCGTTAATAACAGAGTCAAAATATTCCGTTTGTTAGAGGAATATTTCGTTAAGTTTTACTAGAATTTGACCTCTTTGACCAGAAGTTTGACCAGCCTTTTCAAAATCAGTTTAGATTCGTTTTTCGATCAACTTGAACCATATCTAAGTTTTTTGGCTGTTCTGGATCCAACCGTGTTGTCCGTTTGAGGTGATTTCATCTATAGATTGAGAAATCGAGATGTCAAATGAAAAGAGCTCAAAGATCGAGATGCTTGACAGTACCAATTTTGGCTTCTAAATGATGTCCGAGAAGGTGTCGGGACTCAACAACTGCAATACTGAGAATCCTCAGGTGGAGGAACCTATAGAGCAGATTGTCGCACCACCGCCTCCTACTCAAGCTCAAGAGCTTAGGAAATCTTCTCAGCCCTATGTACCAAATAAAAGGTATAAGGATTGTTTACTTCTTACAGATGGAAGAAAGCTTGAATGTTATGATGAAGCATGTCAAGTAGCAAATACGAGCAAGTGGGAGCTTGCGATGAAGGAGGAGATGAAGTCCCTTACCTCTAACAAAACGTGGAAACTAACTAAGTTACCCAAAGGTAAGAACGCTCTTCACAACAAGTGGGTGTATAGGATAAAAAAGGAGTACGATGACTCTAGGAGGTATAAGGTTCGATTGGTAGTCAAAAGGCTTCGAGCAGAAAGAAGGAATTAACTACACCGACATCTTAGCACCAATTGTGAAACTATCAACCCTAAGATCAGCCTACAAAAATCTAGCAGACATGTTGAGGAAGGTGATAACTACAGAGAAGTTGAAGTTGTGTTCAACTTTCGTTAGTCTTCATCATGACAAATGTGAGTACATCATTTACCTATACACTGGTTGAGATCGTTCCTCCATCTCCAAGTGAGATATTATTGAGATGCGGAATGTGGAGTCGTCAGCAACCGCACCAACCAGCCGCTTCTGTTGACATTGGAGACCAATGACCACCAACCCTTCACCTACCCAGCCCACCTGATTTTTTGCCAACCACCTTTGAATTACACCCTCCCCCCCCCCCCCCCTTTTTAATGGCTATATAAAGGAGATGTGTGTGTGTAATTGTGTGTGGGTCAAGATGTGAGAAATGGTGCATGGCTGTGTGAGTGGCAGGAATAGAAAGTTCAATGTGTGCAGAAGTTGTGCATATTGTATGAGGTAGAGTGGAAGTTGTGAGAGAGAGAAAGAGAGATGAGTGGAGCAGTGACTCCTCCTCCTTGTAATTAGAGAGAGTAGAGTAGAGCAATGGCTTCTCCTCCGTGTAATTTCTCCCAATTTATAATGAGATTGGTGTGCTTCGTGGATGTAGGTTAGATTGAACCAAACCACGTAATTATAGTGTTCCATTTTTGTTATATATTTTGCTCGTGTGTTATTATTGCTCCTAGATCCGCCCCCAACATACACTTCCTAAGTTACTTATTGTTCTACAATCAACATTAACTTTTATTCAACTGTGTCCATCCTCCATATCAGCCAAAAAATAGTAATAATAATGGATGCTCTTCAGCATTTGAATAAAAATCCTACTTTAAGAAAAGAGACATGTGTCATTTAACCACGTCCTCAAATGAAGAATTTATGAGTTAAAATTAAATAAAATGTAAATTTGGGCTTTGACTAATCAATCGATAATTAAATGTAATATAATGAAAAGGGAGAATCTCTTTTATAATAACATAAAAGATGCACATATATTAAATAGGTATACCCTTAGATTTAAGGTGCACTCACATAATTAATCTTATGAATTTATAAAGTACATAAATGAAAATCTAATTAAATAAAGATAGATAACTCATTCCAATATATATATATTTAAAATATAATAAATAAAATAATAACATTAAAATACATTAATAATATAATTAATAAAATAACCCAAAAAAAATAAAATAGGGCACATCTTCGCGCACGTGATGCAATGCAAATTGCAAATGATGATTCTCAGGGTGGAAGCTGTCAAAATGCACCAATCAAAGGAAACTAAAATGCTGAAGTGCTCGCGCACGTGCATGCACGTGTCTTCACGTTGTGTGCCAGTAGTGCCACTGACTAATGCGATACTGCCGCTCATTCCTCATTACTCCTGCCTATTTAAGAAAATAGGCAGATCGTATAAAATTTTAGTGAGTTTTAAATTATATGTGAAAATATCGTATAAAATTTTCTTAAAGAGATATTTTGATTGTTGGTGTTTTGTATAAAAAGTATTTCAAAAGCCTTTATTACTTCTTTAACGGATCTTTGAAAAAAAGCATTCAGTTTTACTAACCGAATAAAATATCATTGATCTGATCGGTGGGTTTTTTCTCTTATGACCAAACTATGTAATTCATTTTTCTTGATTTACGAGTGAATATTAATCAAAAGAGTTGTTGCATATTGGGGTTTGATGCTAAATTGCTAATGAGCCTTCGCACCATCTTGGAAGGGTACAATCTTTCTTAAGAGTAGTACTAAGCATGCCGAGGAGCCTTTTGCTACTCACTACTCATGCCTAAGCAACAAAGAAATAAAATAACTCTCTAAAATTTGATAAAATGGGGACAATTTTTTTTCCGAAGTCTTAAAAATTATATATTAACTTTTATGAGATTTGACAAAATAAAAAATTTGAAAATACGCAAAATTACCTTGAAGTTTAATTTTTAGGACACTTCTAATCGTTGATTTATCTTTGATAAAATATGATGAAAAATTTGTATTTTTTTCCCAAAAAAAAATCTCGTAAGAAATTATCCTTTTACATAAAATTTGAAAATCACTAATCTCGTAAAAAAATCTCGTAAGAAATTTTATATATATATATATATATATATATATATGTATATATATTTTTAGGACACTTCTAATCGTTGATTTATCTTTTACAAAATATTATGAAAAATTTGTATTTTTTTTACCCAAAAAAAAATCTCGTAAGAAATGATCCTTTTACATAAAATTTGAAAATCACTAATCACAAAATGTTATATTAGTAATTGGAACAATATTATTGGATGCATACCTCTCATTTGTGTAATTTTAAATGTTAACGGATCATGTTATTATTGATAATTTTTAAATCTAAATCTTAGTATAGGGACCGTCTCTTACAAGTCTTAAAAAGAATTGCTTGATATGTAAGAATCGATATTTATAATTTTAGCTATAAAATATTTTATTTTCATTTCAATTTAGTGTATTCTGACTTCACCAATATTGAGAGAATTTATTGAGTGTGCCCGCCACCACTTCAGCCTGGGATTGCGTCGGCTGTTGAGGGGCATGGGACCTCGCCCACGTGGATGGTCGTGATCTGGCCAGCTCACCCAGTGATGACACTAGTCAATTGCCAATTTGTCACCAACCAGCTAAAGATAGTTTGGACATGCTTTCGGCCCAGTATCAGAATCGTGGGCCTTCAGTTCGTGCGCTGTCTTCCGCAAACTGAGACAAATGGGTTTTCTCCAGCCCACAACGAGTCTAGTTAGATCTTTACTTCGAGGCCCACTGAACCCTGGGCTGCAGAATTGGAAAACCCATGTCTCACACTGGGATAGTGTTTCAGACCATCTTTTATTCAAACTTGAGTACAATTCAACGTTTAGGGAACATAGAATGAATATTTTCTAAATATAATATAAAATTTATTGATGAACTAATTTATACTCTCAACCAATACTTTAACTGTACATTTAGTATGTAAGAATGAAATGAAATCAGGAGGAATAGAATTGAATTTCTAACTTGATTTCATCATTTTCCTCATGTGATTTTGTAATTTGGAATTCAAATCTAAAGTCGTACTTGGGCCAACAATTCATTTTTGTTTTTCTAGTATTGGGTAACAACACATGTGTAAGTTGATACTTTGGGTCTTCCATCAAATTTTTTTTATCTTTTTTTTAATGATGTGTCTGAACCCTTGAGACAGTCGACTAATCCAGTGGGATAACGGGTTTGCCCTTCTATCATTTTCCACTTAATTACCATGGTATTATTTCAAATAAAAAGTTGTGACCTCCAAAACTTGAACCTTGATCATTTAACTGGGCCTTGAGTTTACCATACAAGCCACCTTTGAAAAGCAAATTACTTGCAATTCTTATCTAGACTATCCCTTCAAACCCTCTAGACAAACACCAAATTGATTGGGAGAGGAGAAAGTAGCCCCCTAATTCCCTCCAAATTCAACAAGGATTGACCCTTGTGCAAATTCAAACTAAAGATCTACTATATAAGGAGACTCACTGTCAACTTTATTTACTTAAGCTAGCCCCCAAGTGACTATTTCCGCAAGAGTTAACACATACCAACTCATATCTTTAGAACTACAATAGCAACGAGGATTTATTTTATTCATGAGACTATGTCGCCCACAATTACTACTTTTATTTGTAAATATTGGGTTCTGCAATGCATATTAATTGGTGTGTCTATTGACCAGATTCCTTCTCAATTTAGCTTATCACTTTACTTTAGAATCCATTTAGCTTATGTGCCAGAAAAAGAAAAGAACATAAAAGAAAAGAAGAGAGAGAGAGAGAGAGAGAGAGAGAGAGAGTACATGTGATTATGGTCACTTCATTTTAGACAAGTTTCATGGGATCTTCTTTTTATCATTTTTTTATGAAAAATAACTATTTTCACAACAAAAAGTTACTTTTAGAATCAATTGAAAGGAGAAATGAAGTGTCCTATCTAAGAGACTAAACCACGAAAACAAGCTTTTTGATTGTAAAAATGCGACTTATCTTTTTAAACTTATTTGTATTTTAAAATTTTTTTTTGTCATGATTCTTACATTTCTATTTATATAATATTTTGTTCATACACTTTTTCCAAAAAAACTGAGAGAGAGAGAGGGAGAGAGACTTAGGGCACACTTGATCATGGTAACTTTTGACAAGTTTTATAGGCTCTTTTTTTATCATTTTTAATTAAAAATAAATATTTTCACATGTAAAAAAATTACTTCTATAGTCAATTAAGAAGAGGCGCCAAGGATCCCGTCAAAGAGATTGAGAGATAATTTGAAATCACTTATGAAAAATAGAAAAAATACATATGAAAAAGTACTTATCTTAATTAGTGTGTGATTACTTAGTATAAGTTTTTTAAAAAAATATTTTTTTCAAAAAATACTTATTTTTCTTTTGAAAATATAGTTTCGAAAAGCATTTTATGGGAAATTTATTTAAGTGTAAATCAAACACCACTTATTGACACAAGTGTTTAATTTAAGTGCTTTTTATAATGTTGCGAGGTAAAATTTGCAAGGATGCTCCTTCGACTTTAGCTGACCTGAAAGGGGAAGAAAAGAGAGGCTTGGAGGACTCGAGATGTACTCTGGGGGATCACTCCGATGCCTAAGTAAGAGGAATGCTTTTACAGAGGCTGAATGCAATAGTAGAATAGTGTTCAATGACTTACCCTAACCTCTTCTTCAGATCTCTTCTTATAGGGGCTCGAGTTGACCGTAAGTTGGTTCGTCTTTATTGCGCGGGGGCGTGAATTGCTCCCCAGTCATAAAGTGCTTGCGCCTATTACTCGACTATTTAAGTCGCTGACGTGGATCTCTCTTCCTCTTTATTGGGTTGGAGCTGATCACTCATCAGAATGTCTGACCAGGAGAAGGCGCGAGACAGGTGTTGACCTGCGCTCATTGGCTAGATTATTTTGGGCGTATCAGTTGTCCCCCCCTCAGTTTCAAATTTCTGGACAGAATTTTAAATAATTGCTTCGTCTGCATTTTTCTCTTTAGAAGGTTTAATGCTCCCTCCCTCCTTTTTTTTTTTTTTTGGGGCATGGTTTACTGAACGAGTTGCCGAGCTGTCCGAGCTGCTCCATGGAGGGACTTTTGCCAAACTGTCCAAGCTGCTCCATGGAGGGAATTTTGCCGAACTGTCCGAGCTACTCCATGTGAGGAGTTTTGCCGAATTGTTCGAGCTGTTCCATAGAGGGAATTTTGCTGAACTGTCCGAGCTGCTCCATGGAGGGAATTTTGTCGAACTGTCCGAGCTACTCCATGCGGGGAATTTTGCCGAATTGTCCGAGCTACTCCATGGAGGTAATTTTGCCGATCTATCCGAGCTACTCCATGGAGGGAATTTTGCTGAACTTTCCGAGCTGCCCAATGGAGAGAATTTTGCTGAACTGTCCGAACTGCTCCATGGAGGGAATTTTTCCGAACTGTCCAAGCTGCTCCATGCGGATAATTTTTTCAAACTATCCGAGCTGCTCCATGGAGGGGATTTTGCCGATCTGTCCGAGCTACTCCATGGAGGGAATTTTGCCGAACTGTCCGAGCTGCTCAATGGAGAGAATTTTTTCGAACTGTCCGAGCTGCTCCATGGAGGGAATTTTGTTGAACCGTTCGAGCTGCTTTATGCAGATAATTTTGCTGAACTGTCCAAGCTGCTCCATGGAGGGGATTTTTTCGATCTGTCCGAGCTACTCATGAATTGAATTTTTCCGAACTGTTCGAGTTGATATTCCGAGTTGGCTTACCAAGAGAGTTGCCGAATAGTCCGTGCCGAGCAGTTCCTACCGAGCACAAAAAAAGGGAGAATTTTACCGAACTGTTAGAGCTGATATTCTGTTCTCACTTACAGAGCGAGTATGCCGATTAGTTCGTGACGAGCTGCTTCATGGGGCGAGTTTTGTGAATTTCCCGAGCTGATATTCATGGCTCTAGGCCTTTTTGATCAGTGATTCATGCTCCACTGCTGGGAAAATTTTGGCCTTACGAGTCATGCTCGCCATTTTGGCCTTCGTTGCTTAATGAGTCGTGCTCATCTGTTGGGTTGTTGCCTTTCGAGTCGTGCTCATCCGCCGGGCTGTTTTTGGCCTTACGAGTCATGCTCGCCCTTTTGGCCTTTGTTGCCTAATAAGTCGTGCTCATCTGCTGGGCTATTGCCTTCCGAGTCATACTCGGTAATTTGGCCTTTGTGACTAATGAGTCGTGCTCATCAGCTGGGCTATTTTTGGGCTTACGATTCATGCTCATTCTTTGGACCCTTGATTCTTAATGAGTCGTGCTCATTTATTAGGGATTTTATCTACTCCTTTTTTCGAGGCGTCGTCACCATCCTTTCTATCCTGCGAAAGTTTGATAAATGTATGTTTGAATGTGCCGTACCTTAGGAAGTGGCTTAGATGAAATGTTCTCATTTATGGGTTGTTGATCAGACGTTGCGTCTGAAGCGATGTGGTCCTTCCGAGGCGCCGTCTATCCTCGGGAAGCTGCGGCTGTGCAGATGTCAGAGTTTTTTGTACGTTCATGGATTCTCTATGTCCTTTCTCTCCCTCGAGACGCAATCTTTTTTCTACAGATGGGAGTTTTTGAGATTCCCACCTCGGGGATTCATGCCATCCTCTCTGGTGGTGTGGTATGCCCATATGAGGGACGGGAGTTCCTCTGCCCATATACCTTGCATAGATTCAAGTCGCGTCCTTAGTCCGTACAGTATCGTCCGGTTCATGTTCTTTATTTGTCCATTACTCTGAGGGTGCGCCACTGACGCGAAGAGGAGCTTAATAGATAGGTCCAAACAAAACTTTTTGAAGCGCTCGTTGTCGAACTGCCTCCCATGGTCGGTAACTATTGCCCAAGGGATTCCAAAATGGCAAACCACAATGTCCACACGAAGCGCGTAATGTTCCGCTCTGTTATGGTGGCTAGGGGTTCGACCTCCACCCATTTAGTGAAATAATCGATTGCTACCAACAAAAACTTTCTTTGACCAGTCACTTACGGTAGGGGTCCCAGGATGTCTATTCCCCATTGGGCAAAGGGGCAAGGACTGGTTAGAGGGGAGAGTATATTTGAGGGTACGTGTGGTATTGTTGCCCATCTTTGACACCTGTCGCACCATTTGACGAGTTCGATTGCGTCTTTCTTCATCGTGGGCCAGTAAAATCCCTGCCGCATAGCCTTGTGGGCTAGGGCCCCACTAGCAAGGTGGTTTCCGCACACTCCTTCGTGGATTTCCCTTAGTACGTATTTCCCTTCCTCATTGTTTAGACAACGAAGGTAGGGTAGTGTTAGGGACCGTCTGTATAGCTCCCAGCCAATCAGCATATATCTCGCTGCTTTCCTTCTCACTTTTAGAGATTCCTTGTTATCCTCTAGTAGGGATCTGTCTTGAAGGTATAAGAATAGAGGCGTCCTCCAATCGTCCTTGTTGATTCTGGATTCCACTAAGTTAATTCTGTCCTCCTTATACAAGGGTTTCCTTATCCGCTCTAGATAAATAGCGTGCTTCCATTCCAAACCGGTTGTTGAGGCCAATTTTGCGAGTGCATCAGCCTTTTTGTTCCCTGCCCTTGGTACGTGTTCTATATCAAACTGAATGAACCCTTTCGCGCATTCCTGGGCCTTAGCAAGATACTTCTTCATTCTTTGATCCCTATCCTCAAATTCTCCTTTCAACTGCTCTACCACCAGTTGGGATCACTCAATACCTTGATTTGTGTGCCACCTCTAGTGCTTCTGCCAAGCATAGACCTGCTAACAAAGCTTCATACTCCGCATCGTTGTTGGTTGCCATGAACTCCAGTTTTAGTGCAAAAAGTGTTTCACTGCTCTCCGGGACTGAAAGGATGAATCCAACTCCCCCTCTAGCTGCGTTAGATGATCCATCAACATGTAATGTCTATACGTCTGACTTAGTGGATGACTCGGGGAGCCTTTCTATTGTGAAATCAGCGAGCACCTAGGCCTTGACAGCGGGCCTTGGTTGATATTGTATGTCGAACTCACTTAATTCGATTGACCACTTCGTCATCCTTCCCGAACTCTCCGGCCACTGCAAAATTTGTCTCATTGGCAGGTTTGTTAACACAATTACCTTGTGGGCCTAAAAGTAGGGCCTCAATTTTCGTGCTGCATAGATGATGGAGAAGGTGGCTTTTTCCGCCGTGCAATAGTTCTTTTCGGCTCCACTCAGCACTTTGTTAGTGTAATATATGGGCTGATGTTTCTTGCCTTCTTCCCGGACCAGGACCGAGTTGACGACATTTTTCGTGGATGCTATGTATAGGTAGAGGCCTTCCCCATTCTTTGCCTTCGTCAAAAGGGGAGGGGAGCCGAGGTATTGCTTGAGCTGTTCGAAGGCTTTGGCTTGCTCCTCCCCCCATTCAAATCCTCCCTTCTTCCGTAATGCTTTGAAGAAAGGTAAGCCTTTGTCCCCTGAATAGGAGACGAACCTGCTGAGGGAGGCTATCCTCCCTGTCAAAACTTGGATCTCATTTTTTGTCCGTGGAGCCTCCATTTCCAGCAGCGCTTTTATTTTTTTCAGATTTGCTTCTATGCCTCGATGGGTCACCATAAAGCCCAGGAACTTTCTTGCAGAAATACCGAACACACACTTCGATGGGTTCAGTTTCATGTGGTACCGGCAAAGGAGTTCAAAAGTTTCCCTCAAGTCTTTACAATGTTGCCCTGCTTCCAAGCTTTTTACCAACATATCGTCTACGTACGCTTCCATTGTTTTTCTTAGCTGATCTTTAAAGATCCTTTTCACCAACCTCTGATATGTGGCTCATACATTTTTTAGCCCAAATGGCATTACCCGGTAACAATACAGGCCCCTTTCGGTGATGAAAGATGTTTTTTCTTTATCTGCTCGACTCATAGGGATTTGGTTGTATCTCGAGTAGGCATCCATGAAGCTAAGGAGCTCGTGCCCCGAGGTCGAGTCCACTAGCTGATCGATTCGGGGAAGAGGGAAGCTCTCCTTTGGGCACGCCTTATTCAGGTCAGTGAAGTCTATGCAAGTGCGTCATTTTTCGTTTGGCTTCCTTACTAGAACCACGTTGCTCAGCCACTCTGGGTAGCTTACCTCCCTGATGAAGTTGGCTTGTACCAGTTTCGTCATTTCCTCATCTATTATTTTAATCAGCTCCATCGCAAAGCTCCTTTTGTTCTGTTTCACAGATCGGTGGTTAGGGTCGACCTGCAACCTATGCTTTATGACTGTGGGGTCAATGTAATGACCCGGCCCTTTACACGGACCCAGGTGGCTACCGATTCATACAATATTCCTATACCTGTTCAAGATATGGAAACAACCCGCCCTAAACAGGGACATACAGGTGTAAATCATACATAATAATGATGTAAATGTCGCGGAAAAACATAAACATCGATTGGGATTTCTACTAGACTTATACCAGAGTTCACTAATACATCCATAATTTACATATATTCGGACTTAGAATAATTGTCATATTACAACCCTCCAAAAAAGGACTTTCATCAAGTTTAATACAAGATTTAGATGCTTACGTAAGCTAACCAAAATAACCTCCCTAGTCCCTTTATCTACGAGGACCGACGCACTGACAGACCTGAAAACAAAGGTTGTAAGATAGGGCGAGACACCTCTCAGTAAGGAAGAAAGAGTTACAACAGTGTGTGATTGCATACATGCATATTTTCATTCAACATCTGGAATATAAATCAAATATTTTCAATACAGTAATGCATCAGGTATATCATCATTCGTATTACAAAATTCCCACATCTGTCTTTCGACCATTTAATGATTTATCAGATGACCAACAACAAAATATTCCTATAACCAGTTTTACCCCGTGGCCTGGGTTGTGCACTGATACTCGTCCAATGCCCTGGTCGTGCAGACACTGCTGAGTACCTACATACGATCCGACTGCCTCCATTGGCCCAATGTCAGCCAAGGGTTTCTCCCTGCTAGCCGACCATCTTGGTACCCACATCGTTTAATACGGGTGGTTGCACGTGTACATCTAGCTACGATATTGTGTCGTATCATATAATAGTAGTTTATTTCAACTCTGTGAAGAAAGTATTTTTCAACCCTCCCGGGACTCTCAAGTCGTGGTTCCATGTATCATAAATTCAATTTATACAAATATGATAACCTGCACAATTCCAGTATTTTTCACAATTTCACATAATAGCATTAGGTTCAAACCAGCGTCTTTCCACTCAGTTTACCCCTCTTTGTTTACTGATGCGGTTCAGTGTATCACCAGCCTCTATTTATCACATTCTCAATATAACAAATTTGGAACTTCGTTCCCATATTCTATATCAATAGTATATAAAATCCATTCATTCCCATATCAACATATATCACACAAGTTTGATACAAAAATCTGCTAAATGATAGAAATTCAAGATGCATAGTTTAACTGAATAAATAAAGGCCTCTCCTACTATAGTATGAATACAAATAAACGATGTTTGTAAAATTTAGAGATCACACGTCGAAATCCTCATTTTTACCAAAAACCATAAAATCATCAAACCGACATTTCTACTCGGAAGAATTTCACAAATAAGCAGTTAAATCATACATAATAATATAATCTAGTTTTTTAGCGGTTTAGTTTTCCAAAATAACTGTTGTAATCAAATTCCCCTTACCTTATACTCAAAATGAAACTTCATACGAAAACGGTCCAAATCGACAACCCGAGATCCCGAAAACCTAAAACCACAGAACATAATCTTACTATCTTTTATACTACTATCCAAATATACAATCAAAACTAAGATCAGATCCCTACCTTGATTTTTTGAGAAAGCCCGAAACTTTCCAAAACGACGATCTGATCCACTAAAAGTGTAGATTTTTCTCTTCTAATCCACATAGCACCCTCCATTTTTGGGAACGGACGACAAACAGCGAAGAATCCTAGAGAGAGAGAGAGATTCGAAGCTTAAAGAGAAAGAGAGAGAAAGAGCTTTTTGGTGAAATCTTAACCCCTAAGCAACCAAATAGGATATTTATAGGACCTTTGACCCAGTCCAATTCGTCGACGAGGTGGCGTTTTCGTCGACGAAACCACCACAAAATTCGTCGATGAGTCCCTGAATTTTGTCGACAAGTATTTCTCAAGGACCCCCAAAAACCCCTTGGCATTCTCTTATTGACGAGGCTCTGAATTTCATCGACGAATGTAATCCTTCGTCGACAAACCCAGTTTATGAAGGTTCGGGTCTCTACAGTCAATGCCGGGCATGTCTGCGGCCGACCAGGCGAACAAATCAGTGAATTCATCCAACAGTTCGCTCAGCTCAACTTTCAAGGTGTCGGGCAGGTGATTTTTGATCTATATACTTCTCTCCTGGTGGCCCTTCAGGGGTATGTGCATGATGTCTTCATCCACTGTACTGATCTGGGGATACTCTCCCCTTACTTCTAGATCTTCCACCGTTAGAGTTTCTCTAGCCTCCATCTTTCCTTTCAAAGCCATTACATAGCAGTTCCGAGCAGCGGCTCGATCTCCCTTGGCAAACCCTATCTCATGCGGTGTAGGTATTTGATTTTAAGGTGGTATGTTGACGTCACAGCCCAAACTGCATTAAGGAAAGGGCGGCCCAAAATAACATTGTACACCGAAGGTCATTTGACCACAAGGAACTCTGTCAGCATCGTAACTTGCTGCGGGGTCATCCCTATTGTCACCGATAGCTTGATTGTACCCAAAGGGTGAACAATGTCTCCACTGAATCCGACTAGGGGGGTCAAGACCGGCTTGAGTCGTTCCTTGCCGATCTTCATTCCAATCAGGAACGACCAGAACATGATATTAGCTGAGCTCCCATTGTCTATCAATACGCGTCTGACCATGTAATTCGCCACAAGTAGGGAGAGCACCAATGCGTCATCATGTGGCTGCTGCACCCCTTCTTCATCTCCGCTGTCAAAGGTTATGGCGTCGTCTTTTTTGTTTTGTTTGCTACTGGTTTCCCCCTTCTCCATCGAGAACACCTATTTAGCATATCTTTTGCGGGCACTCCCACTTTCTCCTCCACTAGAGGATCCTCTGAAGATCACCGCAATCTCCCCTATGACGTGCTCTTCTTTTTATTTTGCGCCATGCCTCCTCTGCTCGAGAGGTTCCCTTTGTGGATCTTCTTTCCTTATAAACTTTGACAGGTATCCCCTTCTTATTAGGACTTCGATTTCTTTCTTCAACTGAATGCATTCTTCTGTGTCGTGGCCATGATCCCTATGGAATGTGCAGAACTTGGACATGTTCCGCTTGTGAAGAGGCATTCGCATAGGTTCAGGCCACGAGACGTAGTCCTTCTTTTTGATCTGCATCGGTAATTCTGAGCACGGTACATTCAAGGGTGTGTAGGTGGAGAACTTGTTGTGCTGTCCTCTCGTCTTTGGGTCCGCGTGTAGCGCACTAGTCTCGTGTCTTTTCGCGGATCTATAGGATTCTCCCATTTCCCTGCTACTATTTTTCCTCTTCCGTTCTATGCGACTTCCTCTCGTATCCATCATCTCCTCCAAGTTGATGTATTTCTATGCTCGAATCATCAGCTCCCCCATATCTACTGGAGGTTTTTTCCCTAGAAAGTATAAGAAGCTTTCGGGCTGGAGAGCCGTTGTCAAGGCTGCCAAAGCCACCCCCATGTCTAAGTTGCGGATTTCTAAGGTTGTCGTGTTAAAGCGATGCATGAAGTTCTTTAAAGTCTCTTGCTCTCCTTGCGCCATACTCATGAGATGGCCCATTGTTTTAGCAATTCTCCGGATACTAAGGAAGTGGTTGGTGAATAGTTGTTCCATCTCTGAGAAGGAACCAACGGATCGTAGTGTTCGGTACCAATAGTTGCGAAAGCTCGACACATGACGGCGTCTGGAGCCCCTTGCAACTGCATCAGCATCTTAAAGTTATCCAGATGATCAATTGGGTCAGACAAACCTTCGTACCTTTCAAAGGTGGGCATCTTGAATCTATTTGGCAGTGGGGCCTCTATGATCTCTTTATTGAATGGCGGCTCTGAGGACTTCAGGGACGCTTCCCTAAAGTAGGATTTGGTTCTACCCTCTTTCATCATCTTTTTTATATGATCTATCTTCTTGATTCTTTCTTCGAGCTTCATGGATCTTTGTTGGTTGACGTCCACGCTGTTTGCGTCTTCTACCTTCTTATTGAGGTATGTTTTTCCCTCGTTCTCCACTGGTTTGTTAGCCTTCTTGTCTGTACTAGGGTTCTCTTGTTGTTGGTGGAGGACGTGTAATAACCCGGAAAAAAAATTAAAAAAAAAATAATTAATTAATTAAGTGGTTAAACACTATTAAATTAATGTATTAAATAAACAAATAAAAATAAATAGTATGAAAAAAATAATAATTATTAATTAATTAATGAATTAATTAAATGTTATTAAATAAATAAATAGTAAAAAAATGGAATAAAAATATATATATATATATATATATTAAAGTATAAGTTATATATATATAAAGTAAAAGTTAAAGTAAACTAAAAGAAGAAGAAGAAGAAGAAGAAGAAGAGAAGAAGAAGAAGAATTACAGACAGTCATGCCACGTTCGTTTCCGTCTCCACCTCTCTCTTTCTCCCTTTATTTCTCGATGAATACTCAACCAATCGAAAAACGGAAGGTGCCGTTGGGTTCCTAGCTCCGCCACCGACATTTCTACTGGAGTAGATTTGTCATGGGAACGGCTTAGGTACTGCTCCTGGGGAAAAGTAATTTTTCTCAAATTTCTCAATTTCTAGTTAAATTTGCTGTTGAATCGACGATCAGGCACCACCACAGGGTCCTAATCGTCGTTGTCATCATTTTGACGTAGGTAATTTTTCAAATGGGGTTTTCTAGGCCCTACTCCAAAGCAAGAGTGGGATTTGGAAAATTTGGTAATTGGCTAAATTTAAGGGTATATTTATTTATTTAGGAATTATAGCCCTAGGAAGTATTAAATTAAAATTTTATTCATGAATAATTTATTAAAATTAGGAATTTAATTTCAGGGTCCGGATGAACGCCGCAGGTATTTTTAGGAGTCCTTGTTGGCGTAGTTTAAAAAATCAGGTAAGGGGAAAAATATATATTAAATCAGAATTTTTATGAATTTAATGGAAAAATAAATTGTGTTATATGTACGTGTATATGTTTCAGTATGGGTAAAATGCCAACCATTTAAATTATATTTTTTTCGAGTTTAGGGCTGTTTATTAGATATGTATATGCGCAAATGAACTGATGAAAGTGGAAAAATATTTTCAGGATAATTAAGTAAGAAATGAAAGGTATTTTCAGTATATAAACACTAAATGTTGGTTGGGTTATTTTACAGGCAGTGTATGAATTTTATTGCTAAATTGTGTGGCATGAGAATCTGTGCAAATTATATGTTAAATGTATGAGATGCAGGCTAAGTAAATAAAACAATGAGAATTAAATATGATATGGACAATGTTGCCTGTGTATGTTAAATGCAACAATGTAAATGTAAGACAGCTGAAAGAGAGTCATGTTAGTAGATTTAGCACACTTCTGTGTAGACTAACTGATGACAGCTAAAAGGAGCTGTGTTAGCAGATTTAGCACGTTTCTTCGTACACTAACTGATGATGGCTAAAGACCAGCTGTAGTACGAAGTAATGAAATGAAATGTTATGCAATGAAATGACGATGAAATGACAATGAAATGAAATAACAAATGTAAATGATGTAAATGGGAAAGAGCCACTTAAAGTGAAACGAAATGCAAAGTTAAGTTATGAATAGGAATGAATGTGCATGAATGTATAATGACAGAAAAGAATGATGTATTATGATAATAGAAGTATGTATGTACGTAAAACATGTTACGATTGGGCGAGGCGTACCTTTCGCATGAGGGCTTGCTGAGTAAGGCGAGTGCACTAGTAGCTTCAGATGTGGCAGTAGGTACATAACGCACTAGGACAGAGGGAACCTACTTGTATGGGCGGGTAGAATTCCCAATCCTCAGGGCCTTTGCCGGTAAACTATTGTTGAATGTGTGAGTACGAGATCAATCTAACACTTAAAGGCTTACTGAGTAAGGTGAGTGCCCTGATATGCTTAAATTGTGACCTTCGGGTTGCTAAATGTATCAGAGCAGAAGGGTGCTACTTGTATGGGCGGGTAATCACCCTTATCCTCGGGTAATCTCGTGGGTTAAACATTCGCATGTGTTTGTTTAGGATCAGAAAATGACTTTCAGTATTATGTTAATGATTTGCAAATATTATAAAATGATATGTATAATCTCATGATGGCCACACGCTGAGTTTAATATATTGTTTCTTCCCTTACTGAGATGTGTCTCACCCGAATATAAATTCATTTTTTTCAGGATTTCTCAGGATCAAACTTTGAGAGCTCAAGATTTTATAACATTTTTTTTGGAAGATATAAGAAAAAAGGTACATTTTTATGTTAATTCTAATATGTATATTTTATGTTTTATATCTTTATATTTTAACTCGGTTATGAAAGGATAGTTGTGAAACATACTGGTATTAGTGGATAATGTTTTGGAGACATGTATATATTTGAATACTGGTGGATGATTAATTTATTATGGTTGGTAGTTAGAATTAGTAAACTCTAGTATTATGTTATATGGAGATTATGGTTATGTTTTCCGCTGCGTATATGTATCAGGGATTTTATCAGGTATAATGCGCCGGACCCGGGTTTAAGGGTTTGGGGCGCTTCAGGACGTGCCCCTCTTGACTCTTTTGCTGTAAGAGTTGGTTGAGTATATCCTTCATTTCCTTTTGGAAAGCGAGGAACTCCTCCCTATTGACACCCGATGATTCTGTGGGGGCGGAGTGGACAGAATGGGACGATTCTTTTGCAGTAGGGATGGAGGTAGAACTGTGTGAGGTCAGCATTGCTTGAATGTCAAAAGTTGAGAGCAAGATATGATCGCCTCTTAAAAGCAGGTTCCCACAGATGGCGCTAAGCACTTTATGACTGGGGAGCGATTCACGCCCCTGCGCAATAAAGACAAACCAACCTACGGTCAACTCGAGCCCCTATAAGAAGGGATCTGAAGAAGAGGCCAAGGTAAGTCATTGAACACTATTCTACTGTTACATTCAGCCTCTCTAAAAGCATTCTTCTTACTTAAGCATCGAAGTGATCCCCCGGAGTACACCCCGAGTCCTCCAAGCCTCTCTTTTCTTCCCCTTTCAGGTCATCGGAAGTCGAAGGAGCATCCCTGCAAATTTTACCCCGCAACAGTTGGCGTCGTCTGTGGGAACTTGCTTTTAAGAAGCGATCATATCTTGCTCTAAACTTTCAACATTCAAGCAATGCCGACCTCACACAGTTCTACCTCCATCCCTGCTGCGAAAGAATCGCTCCCCAGTCATAAAGCGCTTGCGCCTATTACTCGACTATTTAAGCCACTAGCGTGGATCTCTCCTCCTCTTTATTGGGTTGGAGTTGATCACTCGTCAGAATGTATGACTTGGAGAAGGCGCGAGACATGTGTTGACCTGCGCTTATTGGCTAGATTATTTTGGGTGTATCACATAATAAATACTTATTTTTTCTAAGAAACATTTCAAACGGTGGGTTGAATCATAAAAACAATCATTTTAGCTATAAATATATACTTATTTTTTAAACTTAATTTGTAAATTAATTCATCCATTTTTATTTTTTTTTAAGAATCACCTAAGCGACGCATTGATCTGTAAATAATAAATATTTTAAAATTAAATCATCATGGATGTGTTGTATTGATGTGTTGTATTTTTACTATGTTACCAAATGTTGTTTCTAATATGCCTAACATAATATATATATATATATATATATATATATATATATATATATATATGTTGTGTGTAATTAAGCTGATTGCTAATTATTCTATTTTTCAGGTTCTAATCAAATATAAATCGTTCATGGACCACAATAAAAATCTGATTATAGTTCTGCAGTAATCACAATCACACCTAAACGAAAACCTGTTTATTTTAACGTGTGCATGTGTGCTAAGCCTGATCAAGAAAAATATATGTTCACCAATCCAATATTCAGCAAAAGATAAACATGTCACAATCCACAAGAACACATTTATGTGGTTCGGCCCAAAAATTGGCCCATATCCTTGGCAAAAACTCACCTTCGGAGATACTATATTAAATCCGGCAGAAATAAATATACATACACAGATTTACCCTTTCTTGGCTTACCAAACTCCTCTGGAAATCAGCTTAAGAATGACCCAAGAAAGCCCCTCTTCGCACCTACGAAGAACCCTAGGCTTCTTTCTATCCTTCTCCCTAATTTCCCTAAAAGAAACCCTCCCAATAAATTAGATCTATGCATTACCTCCCCTTTACCTGAGCGTGCACCTCCGCTGGAGGCTAGAGATACCCTACGATGCACCTCCTCCTACCAGCTTCTTCTCTCGCGCGCAGGTGAAGGATCTCTCTCAGCTGCAAGTCCCTCTCGTGGGCTGAAGACTCTCCCCGGCTGTGGAAGAAGACTCGTTGCAGATGTGTGTCACGCTGGTGAAGACTCACGGTGGCTGTGAAGGGGAAGATCTCCTGCACTCAGGGTGAAGAAGAAGACTCGCTGCGACTCTGCAGGAGTCTCTCACGGCCAGAGAAAAGAATGAAGACCTCCTTCTACACTGCTCTAAAACTGAAGACCCACTCTGCGCTGCAGTTTTGAGGCTGCCAAAACCGCAAGAAGAAAAACCCCTGCCCCTTCTGTTTCATTTGCAACTAAACAAAAAAGAAACAAATTACAACAATGCCCCCTTTAACAGCTTAAGACACAACAGTCGTTTGATCTTTCCATCAAATGAATGGCCAGGATTTTTCTTCAGCTTGACACTCCAAAAATTCTCCACCTTCGCAAGCTTATGACCCTTGTGCCTCCTTAGCATCTCCTATGGCGGTTAGTGCAAAACAAACACTAGAAACTTCTAAGGTTAACCAAGTTCGAACAATGTTCAAACTTGGATTTAGGTACTGCTTTAGTCATCATATTCGAAGGATTATCCTCTGTTGGAATTTTCCTTACTTCTATTTCTCTACTAGAAATAATATCTCTCACAAAATGCAGCGTAACATCTATATGTTTAAACCTATCATGATAAACATGATTCCTAGCCAAATGAATAGTGCTTTGATTGTCACAATAAATTATAACAGTTTCACTATACCTTAACTCTAGGCACAGTCCTTTTATCCATATAGCCTCCTTAAAGACTTCAGTCATGGCGATATATTCAGCCTCCTTCATAGACAAGGCTACCACCGACTGCATATGAGATTTCCAACTAATAGCACTACCTAAAAAAAAAAAGACCATACCAAACAAAGACTTCCTGATATCTAGATTTCCGGCATAGTCAGAATCTGCATATCCTTTTAACCCTATTTCTGTAACGACCTGCTTAATTAACATGATTTTTTTCCACTATAATAATTATCATACTCTGATACCATAACATTATCCTAAGCAGCGAGAAGCATAATACAAATAAACATTTCCATACATAATGATATACCATGCTGTACAATACCAGAGTGCTATCATGTTTCCCAAAAGAATATATACATGTCTTACTAAATCCCAAAAATTGCCCTCAGCTAGCTAGGGCAAATACAAAAACCCTCCACTGTACTCACTTTGCTGTCAGGGCACTACAGACGCCCCTCTACCTGTGAGCCTGATCTACTCGCCTACCTGGATCACCTGAAAAAGGTTTCAACACTGGGATGAGCCAACACTCAGTAAGACGATATATGCTATTACTAGTGTGTGGCAAATGAGTCATCATATCATAAAAATCTGTTTCCATATAATCATGTATATCTAGATCTATAAATACAGTACAAATCATAATATTCATTACTATTTTCATGTCATTTAACACATCTTTATTTAAGTTACTATTCAAAATACTTCTAACATACATAAGTAATTCCCTTATCTCAGTAAATCAGAATATACATAGTAATAACTGTAAACTTTCCCCTGTGGATATCTGTATGTCATGATTTAACCCCTCATGACAAGGTTGTGTGGCCCGTAGGCGGGATCTACACTGGTTGGCCGACCAGGTAAATCATTATACTCCCTCGGTCGATCTGCCCACCTCTACTCATATCTGATGGGGAGCCTGTCCACGTCAAGGGCACTATACGATCGACCTACAACCTATTATCTGAATAGGTGGTTGCACTCTGTAAACTGTATACTGCATGTAGCTACGGTACCGTACTCTGTAAACTGTATGGTCCAACAGGGTCTGATACTATATACATATTCATATATACTCTTTCACTGTTTTCATCATATTTTCAAAATTACCATAACTCTTTCTTTCTGTACTGTAAATACTGTAACTGTAGCATCTCGATGCTAACTCTGTATAACTGTCTAAATACTCTGTAAATACTCTGTCTGTATACTCTATATGTTATGGTAATAGAAAACATGGCATGCTTTAACTCTGTAAATCATAATATTGGAACTACATAATCATGATACTGTATCCGTAATTCGTATAATCATGGTATTAAAATCCATAAAATCATGGTACTGTAATTCACATAATCATAGCGTTGAAATACATAAAATCATGAAAATACAATTCATAGAACATACTCCCATACTACATACATATTCTCAAGCCACACCATACTTTAATACGTAATTTTCTTAAATAAATAAACTGTATAGCATTTTGAAACTTCCTAGCATAGCATATATCCCTTACCTTATCTCTGAAAAACCCCTACTGTACTCTAGCCCAATACCCGCAGGGCCTCCTACAAAACCCCCTGAAACCAATATTTTCCAGAACTAAACATCGGTATTTTTCTACCTGTATCATTTCCTATAACTACCACAAGGCCAAAAGGAGACTAAAAGGCCTTACCCTGAATTTGGGATGATTTCCAACTTCGATTTCCTAATGATATGCTTCGGTAGATGCGTAGAGAAATCCGCCAGGAGTGTCGTGGTAGCTTCGGATCGTCGATTTGGCGACTGGTGGGGCCGAAAATGAAGAGAGAAGGGAGAGAGAGTCATAGGAGAGAGAGAGCGGCGAGAGAAATGAGAAATATCCCTGTTTCCCGCCTTTTGTACTGCTAGATTCATCGACGAGACAAGTCACTTCGTCGACGAGTCTTTCACAAAATTCGTCAACGAAGTCCTGTATTCGTCGACGAAATTCAGAGCAATCAGAACCTCTTTCGATATTTTCTCGTCGACGAAGCCCTGTGTTCGTTGATGAAATCCTTAAGGCCTTCGTCGACGAAACCTTGTATTCGTCGACGAAGCCTGGAAATTTTCTGAAATTTTTATTATTTAATATTATCTCCAAAATGCAATGTCGTCGATGAACGAAGTCTACGGCCTCCTTATGTTTCTGTTTCTATTTTCTCTCCCTCTTATTATTAAAATATTATCATTCTTCGGGTCACTACAATTTCACAATGCATATCCCTTTTACCAAATATTAATCCTTGCTGTTTTGTTCCAGACAAGTATTGAAAATTTTGTTTCAAAGCATGTCAATGTGGTTTTCTAGGTTTGCTCATAAATCTACTCACTTGACTTACAGCATAAGATAGATCAGGTATAGAACATACCATAGCATACATTACACTACCAACCATATTAGCATAAGGTATTCTATTCATAAACAGTGACTCATTTTCTGTTTCAGGACACTATTTTCTAGACAATTTAATATGTTGTGCAACAGGAATAGAAGTAGATTTAACATGACTCATTCCAAATATTTTTAACACCTTTGAAATATAGGACTTTTGAGACGAGTAGAGAAACTTTTTATTCATTTCTTTAGCTATTTCCATACCAAGTACTCTTTTAACAGGTCCTAAGTCTTTCATTTCAAATTCAGATTTGAGCATGCACTTAACTTGATTTAACATATCCATGTCTCCACAAGCAACCAACATGTCATCAACATATAATAGCATATATATATGACATTTATCACATGATTTAAAATAAACATAGCCATCATAATTGCTTCTACAAAAATCATTTTGAATCATGTAAGAATCAAATCATTTATACCATTATCTAGGTGATTGTTTCAGCCCATGTAAAGATTTATTTAATAAACATACATGATTTTTATTCATTTCCATATCAAAGCCCTCGGGAGGTTGCATATAAACTATTTTTTTCTAAAGTACCATGCAAGGAAGCAGTTTTAACATCAAGTTATTCCAAATGCAAGTCATGTACAGCAACAAAAGAAAATAGAATTCTAATTGAACTATGCCTCACAACAGTGGAAAAATATTTCATTATAGTCTACCCCTTCCCTTTGTGTAAATCCCTTAGCCACTAACCTAGCTTTATACCTAGGTGGTTCAACTCTAGGGATTCCCTCTTTCCTTTTAAAGATCCACTTGGATCCTATGAGTTTTTGTTTTTCCGGTCTAGGTACCATCACTCATGTCTCATTCTTTTTTAGAGACTCCATTTCTTCTTACATTGCAAGAATCTATTTTTCAACCTCTTTACTATACATGGCCTCTCTAAAAGTCATAGGCTCCACCTCACTTTATGTTTCAGCAACAGAAAGAGCAAAAGCTATCATATCAGCTTCCCTATACCTTTGAAGAGGTCTTATGACCCTCCTCTCCCTATCCCGTACTAGAAGGTAGGTTTTTCTTAATTTAGATGTTTCTGTTTTTGAGTTTTGCTCCTCAAAATCAGTAGCATCTATTTCTAAATGACTATGAGAAGTGGAGGGTTGCTCCACCTCAAGCTGCGGGTCACTAGTATTAGAGTTTCTAACACTTTCATCTGAATATTCTGATTTTTCCCCCATTTTAGTTTCATTAAAAACTCTATCCCTGCTAATAATACATTTTTGTTTTCTAGGTTCTACAACCCAGAGCTTATAGCCTTTAACCCCCTCTGGGTATCCCACAAAAATGCATTTAATAGCCTTAGGCTCTAATTTAGCAGTTCTAATGTGGGCATAGGCTACGCACCCAAAAACTTTTAAACCCTGATAATCAGCAGGCTTACCCGACCAGATTTCTTGAGGGGTTTTAAAATTTAGAGCTGTGGAAGGACACCTGTTAATAGGGTATGCAAAAGTGGTCACCGCCTCTTCCCAAAAGGTCTTGGGCAGACCTGAAGTAGCTAACATGCATCTTACCCTTTCCAGAATAGTCCTATTCATCCTTTCAGTTAGCCCATTTTATTGGAGAGTATCCCTAATAGTCCTATGTCTAGCAATGCCCTCAGCTTTACAAAATTCAGAAAATTCATTTGACAAGTATTCTAATCCATTGTCTGTTCTCAGTGTTTTAACTTTTCTGCCAGCTTGATTTTCAACTAAGGTTTCCATTCTTTAAACTTTTCAAAAGTATCACTTTTATATTTTAGAATATAAACCCATACTTTCCTAGAAAATTCATCTATAATTGACAGAAAAATACCTAGAACCAACATGAGAACTAACTATAGCAGGCTCCCACAAGTCTGAATGTATGTAATTAAGAGTCTGTTTTGTGGTGTGAGCGGACTTCTTAAAACTAACCCTAGTAGACTTACCCAAGACACACTCCTCACAAAATGACAATTTCTCAAGTTTCCTATCTCCAATGAGCCCTGGTTTCTCTACCTCCTTTAGGCCCTGTTGGCTAACATGTCCTAACCTCCTATGTCACAAGGAAACCTGATTTTCTACCCTGTGATTGACAGGTGAAGTCTCACCAATCACTGTCTTTCCTACCAAGGTGTACAGTCCATTCTTTAGCACCCCTTTCATCACTACCAGTGAACCTCTACATACTCTTAGGCTACCTCCTTCAGACTTAAACGTGTACCCTGTCTTATCTAAGCTACCAAGAGAAATCAAGTTTCTCTTCAACTTATGTATGTACCTCACATCTCTTAGCATGCTTTCAATCCCATCATGCATTAGAAGTCTCACAGTCCCAATACCCTGTATTTTGCATGACTTATTATTTCCTAGGACAACATGACCTCCTTCTAAGCATGTAAAGGACTCGAACCAATCTTTCAATGGACACATATGGAAGGAACATCCTGAATCTAATATTCATTCTTTTCCCGAATCTTTATCAGAGGCGTTCAACACTTCCGCACTATCATACTCATCTAAAACCATAGCTGCCTTACCCTTTGATTCAGAGGTGGTGGCATTTGCAACCTTTTTCCTTTCGAGGCAGTCCCAATCAAAATGTCCTTCCTTGTGACATGCAAAACACTTTAGTGTTTTGCTCTTCGAATTTAATCTAGACCTCTTGCCTTTTCCTTTCTCGTCCCTATTTTCAGACCTACCTCTCACATTTAACCCTTCCCCTGACCCTGATTTAGACTCAAACTCAGTGTGCAATACCCTAAAGTGCAAAACGGCTTGCACATCTTCTAAGGTCAGCCTCTCTCTCCCATACATCATAGTTTCTTTAATATTTTCATATGTGGAATCAAGAGAACTCAATAAAAGAATTGTTTGGTCTTCTTCATCTATACTAATATCAATATTAGCAAGATCCAAATGAATTTTATTAAATTCATCTAAATGTTCATCAATAGATGTTCCAGGGGTCATTCTAAAGGTGTAAAGTCTAGTCTTCTTATGGAGTCTATTTGCTAAGAATTTTGTAATGTACAAACTTCCTAGTTTTGACCATACTCCAGTTGTCGTATCCTTATTGGCAACTTCCCTAAGCACTTTGTCTCCTAGGGACAAGATAATGGCACTATGTGCCTTTTGGAGGATTTCGGGCTTCACTTTGTCGGCGGAGGGTAAACTTGATTTCCCCTTATGTGAAGTGGAAGCCCCTTTCTTTTCTCCAAGAAGAGCCTCCTCAAGCCCCTGCTGTACCAAGATGACACGCATCTTAATCCTCCATAAACCAAAGTCATTTTTCCCAGTGAATTTTTCTATTTCAAACTTAGCGGTCCCCATCACATAGCCAGGCTCTGATACCACTTGTTGTGTGTAATTAAGCTAATTGCTAATTATTCTATTTTTTAGGTTCTAATCAAATATAAATTGTTCATGGACCACAATAAAAATCTGATTATAGTTCTGCAGCAATCACAATCACACCCAAACGAAAATCTGTTTATTTTAACATGTGCGTTTGTGACAACCTGCTATTTTACTGGGTTTTATATATATATACTGGAAATTTATAATGCTCTGATATTAAACTGGATTAAATCCAACCATTTACCTAAGCAGCGAGAACTGGAAATCAAATAAATATAACCATATATAATTACATACAATACCAGAGTGCTAAATTGTTTCCTAAAATATACATATATAACTAATCCCCAGATATGTCCTCAATTGGCTAGGGCTATACAAAAATACTCCCAAAAATACTCACTCTAATATCAGGGAAATACTAAGGCCCCTCTATCTGCGAGTTTGATATGCTCGCCTACCTAGACCACCTAAAAAATGTTAAAATAATTGGGATGAGTCAATGCTCAGTAAGACGAAATATGCTATCGCTAGTGTGTGACAAATGAGTTACAATATTATGAAAATTTGTTGTTATATAATCACGTATAACTGAATTTGTAAATGCAGTACAAGAAATAGAAACCATCCCCATTTCCATGTTGCTTAACATATCTGTATTTTAGGTTTCTACTCAAAATACTTCTAATATATATAAGTATACTTTCTATCTCTATAAATCTATATATACGTAATAGTAACTAAAAACTTTCCCTGTGAATAACTGTGTCTCACGATTTAACTCCTCATGATAGGGTTGTGCAACCCGTAGGCGGGATCCACCCTGGCTGGCTGACCAAGGTAAACCACTATACTCCCTCGGTCTGATCTGCCCTCCTTAACCCATATCTGATGGGGAGCCTGTCCACGTCAGGGCACTATACGATCGACCTACTACCACGTATTATCTGAATAGGTGGTTGCACTCTGTAAACTGTATGTAGCTACGGTACAGTGCTCTGTAACTGTATGGTCCAATAGGATCTGATACTATATAATATGTTTCTATATACAGCTATTTGTTTTACATGATTCTGTAATAACTATATAAACCATGACAATGAAATAAACTGTAACTGTATCATCTGTATCTCTGAACTGAATTGAAATCTATAAGTCATGGTACTGAAAACTGTATAATCATGGTACTGAAAGCTGTATAATCATAGTACTGTTATTACTATAAAACATAATCACTGGCTGTATATTCTGTAAACCATATCCTAAAAATATTGTAAAACATGTTTCTTTACTATACCCATATCCTTAAGCCACACGGAAGTTTTAAACATATTATACATAAACGATAAACTGTATAAATTTTTATCGTGAATAATCATCTGATAAAAACATATAATTTATACTGACACATAGTAAAATTTGCCTAGCATAACATATTTCTCTTACTTGTTTCCTGCTAAAAATCCCTTACTATAATGGGTCCAACACCCGCAGGGTTCTCCACTCAATACCCTGAAAACCATAAATTTTAGAACAAAACATTACTATTTCTACGTCTATAACATTTCTTACAACTACTGGAAACTCAAATTCTGAATAAAAGACCTTACCCTGGATTTGGGATGAATTCCAACTTTGTCCCACCATCGATCCGCTCTGGCGGACTTGTAGAGAACTCCGCCAAGAGCATCGTAGTGGCCTCAGATCGTCGATCGGGTGACTGACGGGGCTGAAATCGAAGGAAGAAGAAGGAGGAGCCGTAAAGGTAGAGAGAGAGAGGGATTGCGGCAAATTTCTGCGATAAAAATCAGTTTAGGGCTATTTATACTGCGAGATTCGTCGATGAGCCACATCATTTCGTCGATGAACCTTAGCCTTCATCAACGAAATTCAGAGTAGCCCAAATATATCTCTCGGTATTTTCTCATCGACGAAACTCGCTCTCGTTAACGAGGTCCTATTGTACCCTCTTCGACGAATCCCCTGTATTCATTGACGAGGCCTTGATAAATTTATCGAGTATTTTCCCAAAGTGCGATTTCATCGACGAAGTTTATTGCCTCCTTCTGTTCCTGTTTCCATTTTCCTCCCTCTTTATTATTAAAATGTTATTATTCTTTAGGTCACTACATATATGTTCACCAATCCAATATTCAATAAAAAATAAACATGTCATAATCACAATCCACAAGAACACATTTACATGGTTCGGCTCAAAAATTGGCCCACATCCACGGCAGAAACTCACCTTCGGAGATAGTATATTAAATCCAACAGAATAAATATACATACACAGATTTACCCTTTTTTGGCTTACCAATCTCCTATGGAAATCAGCCCAAGAATGACCCAAGAAAGCCCCTTTTCGCACCTGCGAAGAACCCTAGGCTTCTTTCTATCCTTCTCCCTAATTTACCTAAAAAGAAACCCTCCCAAGAAATTAGATTTGTGCATTACCTCCCCTTTACCTGAGCGTGCACCTCTGCTGGAGGCTGGAGATACCCTACGACGCACCTCCTCTTACTAGCTCCTTCTCTCGCGTGCAGGTGAAGGATCTCTCTCGGCTGCAAGTCCCTCTCGTGCGCTGAATACGCTCACCAGCTATGGAAGAAGACTCGTTGCAGACGTGTGTCACGCTGGTGAAGACTTGCGCCAGTTGTGAAGGGGAAGATCTCCTACGCTCGCGGTGAAGAAGAAGACTCGCTGCGACTCTGCAGGAGTCTCTCGTGACTGGAGAAAAGAAAGAAGACCTCCTTCTGCGCTACTCTAAAACTGAAGACCCGCTCTACGCTGAAGTTTTAAGGCTGCCAAAACCGCAAGAAGAAAAACCCCTGCCCCTTCTGCGATGACCTAAAAATATATATACGATTAAAGCACAATAATAATAAAATTATAAAAATGGTCATTAAGTTAATATCAAAACAGAAGTGTTTTTCCGTAGGATCCTTGATTCCATGTTTGATGTCTAAGAAATACCTTATTTTAGCGAGTGCTTAGAGACCATTGCGGCTCAGTCGCTCCCTGGAGGTCGGCCAGGTCAAAATGGAATTTCATAGGATAAATAGGGTAGACTCTGTTTATATACGTAAATAAGTACATAAAATAATATTTTGACTGACATAGTTTATAGAAATATATGATAAAATAATAATATAGGTATCCTATGTGGGGCCCACAAGACTGTGTGGGGCCCACGTGAGTCCCAAAGCCGTGTGGAGGTTTACACGAGTCTCGAAACTGTGTAGAGCTCATAAAATCGTATGAGGATTATTGGAGTTACGTAGAATCCATTTGGATCTCGAAGTTGTGTGAAGCCCACAAAACCATGTGGGGCCCACATGAGTTTTCAAATTTTAAATTTAATTTTTGTTTTAAAATAAATAATAAAATAAACAAGTACTAAAAATAGTTTAAAATTAATAACAATGATAATAATGATTAAGAAAAATAATAAAATAAATAATTGACTAATTAATTAGGTAAGTAATTAATTAAAAATTTATTTAATGGAAATGGTGACAAGCACTCCCACATGGCCTCCATTCCCATCATATACTCAACCCATACCTTGCCCATTCTTTAATTTAAAAAAAAATTATAATTTCACCCATCTTCCCACACTTTTATAAATTTCATTTCTTCCCTAAAATTTTCTTATAAATAAGAAGCTCTCAACCTTCATTTTTCACAATAATTTTTTCAAGAAAGAAAAGGATTAGTGATTGAAAAAATTTGTGGTGGAGAGAGAATTTTTGAGTAAGTTCTCACTCACCCACTCTTTCCAATCTCATTTCTTAAAGATAGTTATTGTGTTCGTAGCACAAGGTAAAAGAATAAGATAAGTAAATTTGATTATATTAGTTTTTTTTTATTTAAAATTTACACCCAAATTTATTTTATAAGTAAATTTCAATTATGTTAGTTAGTTCCATAAAATTTTCATGAGTTTATTTTTACGTATATTTAATTATACTAGTTCTATCTTTAATATACATGCATTTATTTTTGGGTTAAGAAATGTTCCAATACCCTCGGGTAAATTTTCAGCATTTATTTCTATTCAAAAAAAAAAATTATATATATTTTTAATACAAAAATTGTGTGGCATAAGTTTATTTCTACGTTGCATTTTTTATGAAAATATGAATAAAGATGAGATTTTCACGATATTATTTTAAATTGCATAAATTATAATAAGATGATTTTAAAACCCCTTACAGCAACGAAAGTTCAAAGTTATAGATGTTCGGTACCGCAACTTAAAATTTAAACGGATCAGAGTGCACCCACACTGTTTACAGAGTGGTTATTTATGTTAGTAGATTTCTCTTGAGTGCACACCTGGTTTTGAACCAAAACTTAATAAGGAAAATCTCACTTAATGTTTATGTACGTTGATTTAGTTTGGTTGATCAGCCAGCTAAGCCTAGTCTTCGGATCGCACAACCCAGTCATGGGGGTAAACATGACTTACGACAAACAGGTCTAAGGGTAATTTTTACAATATATGTTTATACATATTTAATTACGTGTACAGAGTTATTAATGAGTTGAAGGAAAAGTATAAGTTTATATGAAAAAAGTCATTCTTGTGCCTAAATGACGATTTAAAAGAAACATATAAAGAAAAATATATGTATGTATATAATTAAATATTTTTATAGTTTTAAAGTTAAAAGTTTAATTTAATTGTCACAGTATATGGTTATTAAATTTTACTGTTATAGTTGATGATAAAAGTTTTATATAAAAATTTTTATATTTACATTTATTTTAGAAGAAATTTTGAAGTTATAGTATTAAATATTATTTTACAAAATTTTTAAAAGCTTATTTTGGCCACACACTAATGATAATCTTATTTACTTTCTGAGCGTCGTCTCACTCCAATCATATTTTTATTTCAGATAACTCTGAAGGGCATGTCAAAAATCTGGCTTAGCAAACATGCGGGTGGGGATAGAAAAATAAAAATTGATTAGAAACGTTAGTATGATGTCAGATATTTATGCTTGTGTAATTTTTCTTCTTTTAAAATAAATGACTGTAATATGGATAATTAGCACTCTGGTTTAATAATAATTGAGTTTATTTACTTCCTCTATAAATCAATAATAAAAAGTAAATATCCCAGACCTTTCGGGGTTGGGGTATTACACCTTCTGTTTCATTTACAACTAAACAAAAAAGAAACAAATTACAACAATGCCCCCTTTAACAACTTAAGACACAACAGTCGTTTGATCTTTCCATCCAGTGAATGGCCGAGATTTTTCTTGAGCTTGACACTTCAACAATATATATATATATATATATATGTATGTATGTATGTATGTATATAGTATCAAAATAACGTTACCAAGCTACTAGTATATATATATTAGTAAGTGTTTCAATTTAAATTCCAATCAACTCCTTAGGAATTAGGTAACTCGGGATTAAATTATAAATTTTACCTAATTTGCAGTCTAGAGAAGTGTGTTCAATGTACCACTCCAAAATGGTATTTGGATTAATATAATACTTTGTTTATATCTTTTTTTAGAGAGAGAAATAGAGAGAGTTAAAGATGCATGCGATTATTGTTGTTGACACGCAACGATTTTAATCTTCCGATCAACAAAATAAATAGCACAAATAACATTCACAGAAAAAAATGTAGATAAGAGATTTTACGTGCTTCGGCAAGATTACCTACATCCATGATTCCACGGAGCGTCCATCTGAAGAAAAATCTACTGTGAAACGATGACAGTACTAGATCTAATCAGACTCTTCCTAATCCCAGATCCCCTGTACACCACTTTACCTCAAACCTGTTAAGAAAAAAATCTTCCTAAAGAGAAAGCCCCCTCTAGGAGATCTTATCAAGGCAATTGAATAAAAATAATTATATGGGTCCGTTTGGATCAAAGATTTTGTTTAAAGAAAAGAAATGAAAGGAAAATAAGAAATAAACATATTTTCCCTTATAATTTCCTTTTATATAAAAATACTATCAAAAATAAAAATTTATTTTAATATGACTAAAGAATAGAAAAAAACTAGATATTGATGATATGTAAAATCAAATTTTTGTTTATAGATTTTGTATATTTTTTATTTTCTTTCTCATTTTCCTTGATAACCAAATATGAAAATATGAATTCCACTTGATATTTTTCTTTCTTTTTCCTAATATTTTTTGAGTTACAAACGTAGTCTATGAGTTTTGACCGTAAAAATATGATTCATCTTTTTAAATTTATCTCTATTTTCAATTTTTATCTATGATGATTCTCCTGTTTCTATTTATGCTTAGTCCATACACTTTTTCCAAAAAAAAAATGAGAGAGAGAGAGAGAGAGAGAGAGAGAGAGAGAGAGAGAGAGGAGGAGAGAGAGAGAGAGAGAGAGAGAGAGGTTTCATAAGTTCTTTTTATCAATTTCTATGAAAAATAACTATTTTTGCAACAAAAAATTACTTTTACAATAAATTGAGAAAATGCGCGACAAAATCCATCAAAGAGATTAAGGGTTCATTTGAAATCACTTATAAATAGAAAAAGAAAAAATACTTATGCAAAAAGTACTTATCTAAAACTTTTTTGAGAATTTAAAAAAAAAAAATACTTATTTTTTAAAGTAGTTTTAAAAAGTATTTTATAAAAAATATTTATTTCAATTTAAATCAAACACCACTTATTGACACAAATACATAATTTAAATATTTTTCATAACAAATACTTATTTTCTAAGACATTTTAAACCATGGACTGAACCATGCCATGAAAATAATCACTTTGACGCATAAAAATACACTCATCTTTTTAAACTTAATACATGTAAATTAATTCATCTATTTAAATATTTTTTAAGAATAAACTTAGTGCACAGGTCGGTCGAGTATATTCATAGAAAATATTTTAAAATTAAATTGTCATGCATGTGTTGTATTTTTTGGCCTTTCAAAGAAAACCCATTCTGATACCCCATGGATGAAAGACTTAAAATGATTAGATGTTACTACCCATAAAAACAAGGTGCACATTTCTTTTCAAGAGCTTTTCCATAAGAACTTCATAGTTAAACGTGCTTGGCTTGGAGCAATATTGGGATGGGTGACCACCTAAGAAGTTTCCTCAGGAAGTGTGTGAGTGAGGACAAAATACACTAAAAAAGACACGTGTTGGTTTGTGGGGTTAGTTATTAGTCTGATAAGACCCGCCCCTGTTGCCTGGTCCAGGTGGAGGAGGAGAGACGCAATGCTTCCTGGCAGACCTAGGTTGGGGCGTTACAAATGGTATTAGAGCCAACACCCAGTCGGAAGTGTGATGAGATCCACATCGCCTGAGTTTGGAAATGTGGGTTCGTAATGAGAACGTTGTCTTTTATAAGTGGGGGAGAATGTGATACCCCATGGATGAAAGACTTAAAAGGATTAGATGTTACTACCCATAAAAATAAGGTGCACCTTTATTTTCAGGAGTTTTTTTCCATAAGAACTCCATAATTAAGCGTGCTTGGTTTGGAGCAATCTTGGGATGAGTGACCGCCTGAGAAGTTTTCTCAGGAAGTGTGTGAGTGAGGACAAAATACACTGAAAATGACACGTGTTGGTTTGTGGGGCCAGTCATTAGTTTGATAAGGCTCGCCCCCTGTTGTCTAGTCCAGGTAGAGGAGGAGAGACGCAGTGCTCCCTGGCAGACCCAGGTTGGGGCGTTACCCCCATGGATAGAACTTTCTATATATCTCAAAACCCTTTTTTTTTTTTTTGGATTACGCACCGGGTATTCACGCGTCTGTTTTACGGTCCATGTAAGTAATCCTGCGCCTTGAAGTTGACCTCACAACTCCAAAGGGAGGGTAAATTCAAGAGTCCAGGGGTAGAAACGAGCCCAGAAGGTTTTGAACACTTGACCTCGTGAGAGGCACTCCCGCAGCTCGCCCTACCACCTGAACCACACCCTGGGGGTATCTCAAGGCCCTTTTTTGTTTCAACTAATGAATGTTTGTTTATACACATGTGATGACCAATGAAATACTTGCTTCTAAAAAATTCAAAAAGAAGTACATATGAAATTACAAAGTTTTCTCAAAACATAAATTAAAAGATATGTCTTGGAGCTTCAATGGGACTAGTACCAACGAAAAAATAATTATACTAAAAAAAAGCTTATAATACTTATCATTTAAAAAAAATACTTTAAAAAAATGTTCATAACACTTAAAAAATGCTTATAGCACTCATCACTTAAAATAACTTTTACAAAAAAGTGACGTTTGACTTACTCTGCAACAAATACTTATTCAAATAAGTGTTTTTTACAATCAATTTTTTTTTTAGAACTATTTACATAAATTTCAATAAACAATTGAAGATAACTTTTTGACTTCTTAGAAGTGGTACTAGTCATAGACGGAGTCAATTTTATAAATATAAAAAATTTTAGTGACTATTTTATAATTTAAAAAATATATTTGAAGATAATCATATACTATTTTATTATGTATTATAATATGTTAATTATTGATGAAACATAATTCAATTTTGTGATGAAGAAGAAAAACCATCTAATACTTTAAATTAATATTAAAAACTTCATTTAATTAATAATATTACTTTAACATAAATTACTATGATAATTTTATGTTATAAATATAAGTTAAGAACGAGATTATTATTAATCATAAAATTATATTATATTATTTTTGCTTAATAAAATATTCAAATGTTAATTAAAAATAATAATTAAAAATATATTGTTTTATTGTGCATTATAACCTATTAATTATTAATAAAATATAATTAAATTTTGTAACGAATAAAGTGAACCATCTATAATTTTAAATTAATATTAAATAAATTAAAATTTTAATTTAGTTATTAATACTATTTTTAGCATAAATGAATGTCATGATCACATATTATACATATACATTAATCATTAACTAATAAATAGTATTATATTAGTTTAGTTAATAGAAAATATTTTAATTTTAATCATAAAATTAATATAATTATCGTTTAAAATATATTTAAAAAACATATTAGTTATTATAATTCAATTTTGGATTAAACAAAAACTATTTATTAATTTAAACTAGCATTAAATAAATTAAAATTTTAAATTTAATTAATAACATTATTTTCTTACCATAATTTAATATGATATAATATGCTATAAATATACATTCATAATTAAAAATGATAATATTATATTATTTTTAATAAAAAATATATTTATATTTGAATTATAAATAATTAAAATAATTATTAATTAGAAATAATAATATTTTAAAATTTAAAGTATATACTTAAAAATAATCATATAGTAACTTATAATAAAAGTTAGTATCCAAATACCACTTACTTTTAATATAATCAAATATCACTTTTATTATCAGCACTTATTAAATCAAAACTTTTTTTGTGAAAAAACACTTCTGTATAAGTAGTTCCATATGATCCTTTAGTATGCCTCACTCATAAGATTAATTGAGCCATTTATAAACTTAAAAAGACTCGGTAAGAAATTTTTCTTGTGAAATTTATAATATTTATTAGTACCGACTAAAAGAATAATAAATTAATATCATGAATTGAAGAGTCAAAACTGGTAAAGGGATGCAAATGAAATTTAAAATAAAAATATTAAATACCATAACTCTGCGTTTGAGATATAGTTTTCAAATCTTAAATTTAGATTTGAATGGATTTAAAAAAATTTCAATACAATTTTGTATAATATTATATCCAAATCTAATACACTCCTAAATTCATGACTTAGGATAAGAGTAAAATTGTCAATTAAATTTTACTCCCTAGAGGAGAGTCAAGAAAACCATGTTATACTTTTACTGAGTAGCAAAATTTTCAAATTACAGTTAATACATTTGTTGCAATGTTCTTCAAAGTTAATGACATGGAATTTTTATTTTAAATATGTGGATTTTTTAACTAATCATACTTCAAAGTAGGGGTAAGCATAATTCGAGTTTAACCAAATTAACCGACCAAGTTTGGTCGATTCGGTTCGATTTGAGATTTTGATAATTTCAGGTTTTCGGTTCGGGTATGTGGAATCTTTAATTTAGTTAACCGAATTACCCGAATTACTAATTAATTAATAATTAAATATAAATTAGTAATATCCCTTTTATCAATAAACTCTTTTATTAATTAAATTGCAATTGGTAAACTATAAACAAAATTTGCAATCATATTTTATTTTTATAATTAATTTTAAATTTATTCCATCAAATTTGGTTAACCAAATTATCCGAAAAGTTGGTTTGGTCGGGTACGGTTTGGTTACAACAACTAATTTGGTCAGTTTAGTTAGAGATTAGTGTTAACCAAAAAATTCAATTAGTTTGGTTAATCAACCGAATTTGGCCGAATAGACCGTTTGCGCACCCCTATTTCAAAGGTTCTTAAAAGTTGATAAATTTTATAATTTTTTAAAAATATTACAATAGAATATATTGTTTTGAAAACTTTTTAATATAATGTAGGGGAATATATTATATTGAAAGTATAATTGATTGCTTCCATCTATAATTATATTAATCATAAACCTTTGAGGTTTGTAATTAACACTTGATACTACTCTTTTTTATTGATTGATCTATATCTTCTATTTTTTTTGCTTTTATCTTTTCATGTCGAGAAAGGGACCCATGCAAGCCCCACTATTTTTCAATATTCAATTTTGTTTTTCTCTCTCTAGGCAAGGGTCTCACTGGTCCACACTATTTTTCTAACATTCACATTTTCTATTTTTCCCTCTCTAGACAGGGCATCATGCAGGGCCCATTAAATTTTTTAAAATTATTTTAAATTTTTTTATTAAACATTTCTCTCTTTATTGCCATGTAAGTTGCACTAATTTTTTTTAATTTATTTTTTGAACTCCTCTCCCTCTCTTTCTCTCCCTCTTGCTCTCTCTCTCTCCCTCCATATGACCATATTAATTTTTTTAATTATTTTTTAAACTCATTTTGTTAGACAACATTTAAAACTTTCAACACGAGTGAATTTCATACAAATATTTTTAATATGGGTCCCAACAAAACAACTTTTATCCTTTTTTTTCAAATTTTTATATTATAAAATTGATTTAAATGTTTAGTTCTAACTTTCTTTATCTTTGGTTTATATTTACATCCATTAAAATTATAATAAGTAATTGGAATTATTTTTAAAACATTCAATACAATATATACAATACAATACAATACAATTTTTCTTCACTAAAATTATAGAATTAATATTGATTTTTATTATTCAAAAATATAGAAATATATATACCATATTACATTTCTCTTTACATACATTATATAAATTAAAATTAAAATAAGTGATTGAAAATAATTTTAAAATATTTAATACAATATATAATAAAATACATATATTTATATATAGATATATATATAAATATAAATACATAAAAACATGTATATTTAATAAGTGTCCAACTTCCCATATGTTTTAAAAATAAAGTATTCAAATTTTACATTTCAAATTCTCATTTAATATTAGTATGATCTATATTTGTATTTTATTTTTCTATGTTAATTTAATATTCAAATTGACCTACTACAAATAAATTTATATCATATGTAGTAACCGGGAAAAATAAAATTTAAAAAATAATAATAAAATATAATAAATTAATTAAATTAACAAGTAAAATGAATAGTATGATAAGGAAAATATTTATATATATAAGTAAGTTATTATGATATACATTTAATATATAGGTTAAAGATACATATATATATATATATATGAAATTAGGAATAGCTTCCCAATAGGGGGGGTGAATTGAAATCTTTTTAATTTTAATACTTTTTAATCTTGTTCTTTAGATACTAGATAGAGCACAACAAATAATATATAGACATACCTTAGAATACTTGTAATTTAACCAAACAAGATAAGCAATAAAGTTTAAACAATTTAATTACTTAATCAAGGATAATATATATATTGTTGATTTCCCCGTGAATATGTATCACCTGCTTTGAATTAACTTCCGGTATGTACCTTTCTTGATTAAGATATCCGCAGATTAACCAACGTACTCCCTTTTGGGTTTCCGCAAACGGTTAATCAAAAACGTACTTTCTAAAATACCAAGAATCTTTATTTCTTTCTCTTTAAAACTTATTACCTGCACTTTGAAATCATACAACACAGAAAATAACGTATATAAAATAGAGAGAAAGACACAAGATTTTTACGAGATTCGGCTTCAACGCAACCTACGTCCTCGCCCTTGGCAAAATACCAAAGGTTTCCACTATCGTAGTTCCGTTACCGGGTGGAACAAAACCTGTTTACAATCACTCATTTGGTCAAGGCTAGAGCCCGCCTTCTCTAAACAATATATCCTTGTTTGGTCAACGCTCCAACAGCCTGGAAACGTTCAAAATCTACAAAAGAAATATCAAAACCTTATGTACAAGAGAAGCTCACTCAAAGAACAGATTAGTACAGATAAGAACTATGTACTTCAAAAGATAAAATATCAATAATGAAATAAACTTTTGAAACTTTTCAAAGAATTCACCAAAATCCTTTTCTCTAGATGAGAAATCAGTAATTCTTCAGGATTTGATGAACAAAATATCATAACAACAATACGTTCAGCTTTGCAAGAGATTGAGTAAGAGATATTAGAAAAGAGAGCTTTAAGAGAGTTTTCAATACTTGAATGAATTTCTTAATTCACAAGAACCATATATTTATAGGCTTTCAAGTGGGTTCCCTTGTTGTAAGAGTTTCCTTAAAAAATTTCCCAATTTGTTTAGAAAATTTGGGTTTCAAACGGCTATATTTTAAAAATAAGAATTTTAAAAATTGTCCATTGAACAGTGTTCAGTTGACTGAAGTATCGTGGTCAGTCAACTGAAGTTCCTTAAACCCTTAAAAATTTGAACTAGATACAGGGTCAGTCAACTGAAGTCAGAGTTCAGGTGACTAAAATTGCAGGTTCAGTTGACTAAGGTCACAGGTTCAATTCACTGAAGTGTCTTATACTTTTAAAAATTAAAACAGGATACAGGGTCAGTCATCTGAAGTCAGAGTTCAGATGACTGAAATCGCAGGTTCAATTGACTGAGGTCACAGGTTCAGTTGACTGAAGTTACTGCTGCAACTCTCTGCCTGTTCTGAAAATTCTTCAGTCAGCTGAACTTATTCTGCGGTTGACTGAAGTAATTCTTCAGATGTCTGAACTGAAAAGTTCAGTCAACTGAAGTCTCTACTTCAGTCTTCTTTACTTTCTTTTAAAAAAAAACTCTTTTGTTCTCTCATGAAATAAATATTTGATTTAAATAAGTCTTTAAACATTAATAATCTCTTAGAAAAAGTTTCAAAATATATTTCAAAGATATTTTGCCTTTCGCAATACTTACATATATGTTTTCTAGGCCTTCAAGCTTGAGTCCTCTCATCTCTTAAGATATCTTAAACAATTTTCTTGAGCTTCAACAATATCAGACCCCTTCATGAATCTTTGAGAAGATATCTTCATGCTTGACGTACACTTATTCTTCTCATAAATCATACTCGATCTAAATTTGAGCTTTGCTTTGAATTACACTTGATTCATATTTCCTGAAACATCAAAACTTAACTTTTTTTTAAGTTAAATCATCCTTTGTTTGTTATCACCAAAATCAATTGAAAGACCTTACTAGGCCAACAATATATATATAGAGTGTGAAAGCTTCTTCAAGAAGCTTTACTTTAATTAATGTTTAGTATGATATTAATATACATACATATATATATATATACATACATAATGGTGTGCAAGTTTCTTCAAGAAGCTTGTTTAGATTTTTTTTTTTTGGAAGTGCTCTCTCTCTCTCTCTCCTACGACTCTCTCTATCTCTCTTCAATTCCGGGCCAGTTTTACGCCGGATCAACAAACCGAAACTACCACGACGCTCTTGGCGAAGTTCTCTACAAGTCTACTGGAGCTGATCGTCAGGGAAACAAAGTTAGATTTCATCCCAAATCCAACGTAAGGCTTTATATTCAATATTTGGATTTTTGACAGTTGAAGAAAGTGATATACGCGTAAAAATACTGAACTTTAATACGGAAAATTTTTATTTCCAGGGGTGTTGATTGGGAACGTTGGGAATCATCCCCAAGTTGAGGTAAGACTTTTTAAACCGAATTTGACTTAGTGGTAGTTATAGAAAATGTTGTACGTATGAAAATACTAAACTTTAGTTCTGCGAATTTTTATTTTCAGGGTGTTGAGTTGAGAACCTTGTGGGTACGGGGAAGACTTTCTTAGGGGCTTTTCAGGAATCAAGTAAGGGGATAAACTAAGTTAGTTTTGTTTTGAGAAAATGCATGTATATATATATATATATATATATATATATATATATGTAGCATCTGGTTTTAGGAAAAAATAAATATATTTATATATATGATTTGTATTTGGAAAATACTGTTTAAATGATGATATGTTGAATATGTGGAAAATTTGTTCAGTGTGGTATGAGTATAAAATGTATGAAAAACTGTTTTCTAGGAATGTGATTATGGCACGGGTTTTTATGATGGGAAAACCAGCGTACGGGCCGAGATATTTTTATATGTATATGTGATTTGCCGACGTATGGGCCGTGCTATGTGGATAAGATTTGCCAGCATACGGGTTGTGCTATGTGATTTACCGGCGTACGGGCCGAGCTATGTTATTTACCAGCGTACGGGCTGTGCTATGTGGTTTGCCAGCGTACGGGCCGAGTTATGTGATTTGCCAGCGTACGGATTGTGCTATGTGATTTGCTAGCGTACGGGTCGAGCTATGATAAAATGTGTAATTCCGACATATGGGCCGATGATTTTCATGATATATGTATATGTGATAAATGATATGAATGATTTGATAATTAATGATATGAGTTATCCATGTATCAAGATTTTAGTATATGTATATGATATCAGAACCTGGTTGGCTTGGTCTAGGCTAACACTTGCATGGTATCGTTGCTATGTGTCCTTGGTCTTCATGATCATGATATTTGTGTTAACGCCACTGTACGGAGTGGTGTGAGATTGGATGGTCGATGTGATTATTTTCAAGAAGTGTGTTATTATTGCCCTTGGTGTACGGACCAGTCTGGGTAGACCCATCGGACCTACAGACTACTGTTTGACTTGGTAGTGGTCGGACAACCATTGTCAGGTTCCACCTTCGGGTCACACAACCCAGTCATGTGGGGGTAATACATGACAACAACCAGCTAACCTACCAGGAATGTTTTATGTTATTATTATTATATGAGATGAAATATGATTATGAAAAATGCAGTATGTTCTGCCATGTTTTGATGGTATATGTATGATTTCCCATATTTGATAAACAGTACTGAACATGTTATGTATGATATATGTTGAACACGGATTACTCATGTTGCCATACACTAGTATTAGTTTATTTCCCTTACCGAGAGGTGTCTCACCCCTAAATCTTACAAATTTTTCAGGAGCCCCAAATAGGAGAGTGGGAAAAGCCCCGTTGGTCTAAATCAGTTGTTTGCCCTCTTTGGAAGGGTAAGTTTTTGGTAAGGACAGTTAGGTTTTGTGGGGATTGTCCCTAGATTTCATTTTGGGATGTATATACTGTGAGATAATGATTGTAGTAACTCTGGTATGTGTTATGCACATTATGATGAGACGTATATGATTTTATATTTTCTGCTGCGTAGGCTTCTGCTGCATGTTCTGTTATATCTCTGGTACCCACGGGTCTAGGTGGATTGTGACCTGCTAAGCTGGTATGTGTGATGTGTGGTTTTGGTTTGATGTTGATTGATATAAAAATAAAAATAAAATGTGAAAAATAAGCAGGTCGTGACATAATATGTACTTGCAAGTAACGTTTTTAAAATCTTATGTACTACATGTAATTTTTATAAATATTATATTATTTATATAAATTTATTAATATTTGACAATTTCATTAAACAAATGAAGTAAAATAATGTATTAAATTTTAATAGTATTGTTAAACTAATTATCGAGGTACATATGTATGTTTGGTGTGAAGTGTGTGTTCATTTTACTAGTTATTGTTCAAACATAGATTGAGAAAACATTAGTGGAGGTCATGTCCTATGAGAGATGAGTGCACGTTTACAAAGCCATAATTTTTGAATTATAAAGGGATTGAATGGTTTGTAGCTCAATGTTTAAAAGGATTTAGTGTTCAATTGATGGTGAAAATACTTTATGCTTAAATGTGAGAAGAGGTCATATACTAAAGATATTTATCATTAAGTCAATTTTTTTATATGAATTGTTCAAAATAGAGCTGTAATTGAGTTTATTGGATGGAGAGCCAAAGTTTTGTTAAAAAACTATTTGATTGAGTGTATTAGTATAAAGACTTTTGGGTTAATGATAATCTTCTAGTCCTCCAAAATAAGAATGCTGATTTTTTGAGTTCGATCTCTGCTTTGATGCTGACAAACCACTCGTATCTTATGTGTGCATTTAGTATTTAAACAAATTTGTATTTCAGCACACACATGAGGCGAAAGAGAAATAGAAGCCCGAAGGACTTAAAAAACAAATTGTTCGATGTATTCCATGAAGAACCAGAAGAACAAACGAATAAGAAGAAGATATTTATTGTTTTATCTTGTAGCGCATTTAATTTTGATTTAGCTTCTAATAATGCAAATCTTGGATGATATGATGCTAAGCTCATAATGATCATAGACTGACCTTATGACACCTAACACGGTAAAAGAAAAACTTTTTTCGTAACAACTAAAATCATACAAAAATGTTCAAATTATTTAAGCTCAAAAATAGGACCAAAATCATATTTTAACTGGCCTCGATCGACCGACCATTGAGTATTCAAAACATCTCAGTCGACTGACCTATTATCTTGGGATTTTATATTGCATCGGCCGACCGACCCTTAAATACCTTAATTTGGTCAGCCGATTGATCCTTTTAAATTGACCACATTTTGACCCCTCAGCCGACCGGCCTTTATGACTTAAGAGTGTTCAGCCGACCGACACTGTTTGTTAGAATTGGTGTATTCCCAAGAGGGGGGTGAATTGGAATTTAAAACTTTTTCTCCTAGGTTAATCTATCCAACAACAGTATATACACAACCTAGGGTCAGTCTATTCAATTTCCAAATTCATAGATAAATATAATGTGGAAATTAAGTCATACGCATCATTCACCCATAACATACATATGCGGTAAATATAAAATGCGGAAATGTAAATGAACACACAATATGTTATCGGGATTCGGCCAACTGTGCCTACGTCCCCGCCTCTAGCTTGCAAGCTAGAAGATTCCACTAATAGCTCACTTAAGGGTGGAGCGGCACCGTTTACAACCAGGTCAAATTAACACACGGCTGACCTCAACCTTAACCAGGTCAATTAGCAAGGCTGACCTCAACCTACACGCCTTAATAAGACGACGCACCTAACTTTCCTAAGCGGGTCTAAGCCAATTCGGGACTATTCCAGGGCTAGTCTCCCTCTTCAGACCCATGCCTGGAAATACAACAGTATTTAAAATACAATCAAATGGTACAATGAATAAGCTTTCGTGTAAAGCAGATATATACCCAAATGTGCGCAGTGACATACACCACAATATGAAATAATATGTAAGCTCAATGTGGTCTATATGGTTCAACTCTCAAAGTATTTTCTATCAGTGTAATGCGTACGTGTCAAACAAGCAGTCTTTGTATCACAAGCTATTCAACAAATAAGTTCACACAAAGATGTCATGTCTCCAGTATTTCAATCAGTAAGATATCTAAAGCATGTGAGTATTAAATGAAGTATAAGCTCGGTTTGCAAAAGATGCGTAATCTTTGTATTCAGCAAATAATACATGAGTGAAAGAATATTGCAACAAAGACCACTATCTCATAAACAGATATCTCTTCAAATGTATTTATCAATATAAAGCACACTAGATATTTGAAGATGATTTTGAAAAGCTTTTGCAAACAAAATACTATACGATCTTCTTAGGATATTACAATGAAGGTACAAGCTTAGAAGATCTAACAAGGTCTTCTTAGGATAGACTTATCAACAAAGTCTCCTAAGAATCCTTAGGTTTTGCTCTCTAATAAAATCGTGCCAAGCAAATAGAACAAGGAGAGCAAACCTATTTAAACATACTCAATCCACTTACAAATGATGTAGGCAATGATAGAAGGCAAGTATGAGTGATTTGAGTAAGAAAATGAGTAGTATAGAGTTTTTATTTTTTAGAGAATTCTTCCCTAATCAAGGTGGCTAATCACATCTAATTTTCTCAAATGAACTCATATATATAGGCATGGGAGAAAATATGACCGTTGGGGACCTATTGGGTATTATTAGAAAAGTTTAATGATGTTTAAAGCATTTTAACCCTTTTTTAAAAAATGTTAACTGCGGTAAAAAAATCAGGGCAACCCAAGAGGTCCGGTCGACCAGAAATGTTTCGGTCGACCATGTTTCAAATTGTTCGGTCGACCAGGGGAATATTGAACTAAGGTCTTGGTCGACCAGGAGAGGGCGATTTCCTAATATTTTGAGTTTCGGTCAACCAGGGCATTTTGAACTGCCTGGTTCGGTCGACTAGACCGCTGAGAATTCTCCCGAGGACCCTTCGATCGACCATATAGTTGGAGAACAAATGTTCTTGGTCGACCAGATGGTCAACTGTTGACCCAGGAGGGTTTCGGTCGACCAGGGCCTTTTGAACTACCAGTTTCGGTCGACCAGTTGGTCAAACTTTTGACCCCAGGGAGTTTCAGTCGACCAGGGCCTTTTGAACTACCTTTGCTGGTCGACCGGGTGGTCAAACTTTGACCCAAGGGAGTTTTGGTCGACCAGGGCCTTTTGAACTACCTTTGCTGGTCAACCGAGTGGTCAAACTTTGACCCAAGGTGTCTCGGGCGACCAGGCCAAAATGAACTGGCTTGGCTAGTCGACCGAAAGTGCATCATGTGTGCATTTCGGTCCCGTATTGAGGCAAACAAGCCCTATTCAAGTGCCTAACAAATATATGTGAAAGTGTGAGTGTCCTAGGGGCACTTGGGGTCCAATTTGAAGACACTGAAAAAATCCGGTGTCGGTCGACCGAAAACTATAACGTCTTTCTATGGTCATTTTCTCATTCATGGTTTGTTTGAGCTTACGTAGTAAATCATACATGTAATGTGTGTGAGCTTATTACAAACCAAATACCTACTTACTATTATAGACCAATATATATATATTACAATGCTGAATTATAAATTGGTCTTCAAGCTTTTCTTGCTTTGTGCACATCTTGATCTTATCACCCTTAGTTTCTGCACAAAACCTCAAATACTCATTAGATACAATGAGTATTTGTCATAATCAAAACCGGGCGTGACCCATAAAGTCAACACAGTTCACTCGGCAGACCACGACTTTGGCCAGCCAACTGAACCTGCAAAGGTTTGAAAATCATATTTGCTAGTCGACCGAACCTGTTTTAAAATTTGAATTTCTTATTTGTGGTCAGCTGACTGATGCTAGTAGCGGTTGACCAAACCTCTTGGATTCTGGTTATTTTTCAGCACTAATCACGTTTAATTTTTTAATTAAATAATTTTATAAATACCAAGTATGTCCCCAACGGTCAAATTTTTCACAAATCTACATATACCCACTTCATATATTTGATTAGCCAAAATTCTCTCAAATTCTTTTGGAATAATTTTTAATCAAAGTTCCCCCATAACATTTTATTGTAAATTTTTTTCTTTGGGGTAAAATTTTTACACTCTCTCAAACTCTCTTTCACTCATTATTTGAAATTTTTTTTGGAATAGAGCATTTTGTTTGAGCATTTATTTCTGTATCCATAGCACTTACTCTTACTTATTCATTAGTTTTGAAAATATTTTTCAGAGTATGCTTTTAGTGTTTCCCATATTATCTATTTGATAAATATTTATTGGGAAATCTCTACGTAGCTTGTGAATCTTGGCACATCTATTGCAATATTCAAAAGCTCATATTGTATTTATTGCACAAATATTTTTAAACTTAAATTCTAACTTTTCCAAACATTTTTCATTGCAAAAATCTTTATTAGAGAACATATTTATCACATTCAGATCTTTGAAGTGCTTATTGCATATTTCAGCTCACATCAAATATCATATATATATATATATATATATATATATATATTCATATATATTTTATTTGTGCAAAAATTATTTGAAAACAAAAACCTTAGGTTCTTCTACTTCTTATTGAAAATATTTTTGGATAAATATTTTATAGGGTTTAAATTTTTGTAGTTTTTATTATATGTATCATATTCAAAGATAGCAAAAATTATTTCGAAAACACTTTTACTCTCTTGAGCATAAATCATATCATACAAGAGTGCATTCTAGAACTTTCAATGTGTACATCACTGCTTATTTTCAGAAACATTTTTATGTACAAAAATTATTTTATGTATCGGTTTGGTTCAGTCCGATAAATTGAACTGGAGAGTCTCTGCCCCGTAAAGAGACCAGTTTGGCTCAGCCAGGGTAATTAAGTTAAAAGGTACACCTTCGTGTCAAAGGGTGTACGACTTGGTTCTGCCTGAAAAGTGAACAAAGGTGTCTCCACCTCGTAAGGAGAACTGGTAGTGGCTCAGTCTTGTAATTGAGTTGGGGAGACTCCGCCTCGCAAGGAGTACTGATTGTGGCTCAGTCCCGTAATTTGAATTGGGGAGTTTTCGTCCTATAGTAAGGAGAATGTAACCGGCTTCTGCTCAGTCCGTTTAAGTGAGTAGGTTAGTAGATTTCTTGAGAGGTATGCCCAAGGTGGGGACGTAGGCAGTATTGGCCGAACCTCGATAACAAATTTGTGTGTCTCTCTTTCTATCTCATTTAATTACCGCACTTTAAATTCCGTATATGTATGTTTGCTCACTTATAGTTATAATTATTTTGCATGGACACATTTAAGTTAAATGAGATATGTTTCACACATGTATCTGTGCATTCATAGTTTAATCATTTTACATGCACGTTTATATTTTGAATAAGATATGATTTGTGGTGAATTGACGCAAAGTTTAAATTAGCCAAATATTTTTAAAATTCAATTCACCCTCTCTTTAGATCACACCATAACTCTCAAAGAGGCAGGGTTTAAACTTTCTTGATTGTTTGTGGAGCAAGTTTAAAAGGTTGAATATTGTAAATAATTCATTTGAGCATAACTACAAATGAGCCGAACCACTCGTGATCTACTCAGTGTTCGACTCAATAAATGAGTTCAGGAAATAATGATTCGCCTGAACTCATTTATTGAGTTAAATGAGTTAAGTTCGAATTCAAATTTTGAGCTTGTCAATTAAATGAATTGAGTTCGAGTTGGTTTATGCTTGGTTTTTAGGCTCGCAATCCAGCTCGCGAGTTGGCTCGTTTATTAACTCATTTACCAGTTCGTTATTAACTCGTGAACTAACTCGATATTAGGCTCACGAATTTAACTCGATATTAAGCTTACGAACAAACTTAATATTAATCTCATTAAAAAATTGATTTAAAATTTTTTTCTTAAAAATATATTTTTCTCAAATTATATTTATTAATTATTAAATAATATAATTACTTTAGTGACTTAGTTCATTTATTAGTTTGAAAATAGTTTTAATTGAGTAAAGTTTAAGCTTAAACTCAAGTTATAGATATGCTAAATGAGTCGAGTTCAAACAGAGAACTTTAAATTTGAATCAAGTTTATAAATAAACGAGATAAGTTCGAACTCGCCACAACTCAGTTCGACTCGACTAATTTGCAGCTTTACTTGGGCACAAATTGTACCACAATTGTTTGAGGGGTATTAAAAACATTTTATCAATAAATTGCACACTCATACCTATTGATTTTCTTTAAAAGGAGATCTGTAGCTACGGTACCGTGCTCTACTTTCTGATCCATCAAGGTCTGATACTATATAGATAACTAATATCTGTAATATACTATTTTTTTACTATGGTTTCTAAAATAACCATAACCCCATAGAATTTATCTGAAATTCTAAATAAACTGACTGAAAATCTTATTTCTGTATAACTAAACTGCTGTCTGAATTTTTGTATATCGGGGTGTTATGGTATCGATAAACATGTTATTCTGAGATTACTGAAAATGCATATTTCTGAGTATACTGTATACTGAAAAATATGTCATTCTATAAACATGCAAGTATCATAGTATTTTTGTTAATAACTATAAACATGGTATTCACAAATTCTATAAATATAGTACTGTTTTGTTATCAACTCAAGCCACGCAAATAAACATTAATATTATCAGGTTTTGGAAACCGTAAATATATATAAATATAATCTGAATAATAATTTGATAAAAACATATAGTTCGTACAGAAATCGTAAAAGGGTTTCCTAGCATAGCATATTTCCCTTACTTGACTACTGGAAAGCCTCTATAGTATATTGGTCCAACACCCGCAGGGCTTCTTACTCAACACCTTGAAAACAACATTTGTCATAACAAAATATCATTATTTATTTGTCTCCATCATTTCCTACAACTGCCAGAAGGTCAAAAACTGACTAAAAGACCTTACCTTGATTTTGGGAAGAAATTCAACTCGATCCTACCAACAATCCACCCCAGTAAACTTGGAGAGAACTTCGCCAGGAGCATCGTGGTGGCCTCAGATAGTCGATCCGGCAACTGATGGGGCCGAAATCGAGGAGAGATGGAGGAGAGACCGTAGGAGAGAGAGTGAGAGAGAGAGAGAGAGAGAGAGAGTTCCTGGTGAGTTTTATGCGTAAAAATTGTGTTTTACACTATTTATACTGCGGCCTTCGTTGACGAGCCATGTCATCTCATCGACGAGTCTAATAGGAAATTCGTCGACGAACTCTCCCCTTCTTCGACGAAATTTAGAATTGCCTAAAACATTCTCTCAGTATCTTCTCGTCAACGAAACATGCCCTCGTTGACGAGACCCTCTTGTACCCTCGTCAACGAATCCCCTGTGTTCGTCAACGAGACCATCAGAAAATTCCTTAAGTCTGCTACCTTATTTTGTTTCTATTTCCATTTCTCTTCCTCTTCATCATTTAAATATCATTATTCTTTGGGTCGTTACATATGCTATTACTAGTATGTGGCGACTGAGTTAATCATTTAAAATACTGATATAATATTGATACTGTAATCTAAGAAAACTGATAAACTGTACAGAATATATATGTATCATGTAATCTTTAAAATATAACTGTATATCTAAGTTTGCTATTTGAAGGTATAGCTAATATAATAATATCAATTGTTACTGTGTGATATATTTGTACATAGAAACTTCTGCTATATCCTGTGTAACGATCCAAAAAAATAAAATAAAATAAAATAAAATAAAAAAGTATTAATTCAAAAAATTATTATTATTAATTAATTAATTATTATTAAGAAATTTAAGGATTTTAGATATATATATATATACTTATATATATATATATATATATAAGTATATATAAGTAAGTATATATAAGTATGTATTAAAGAATGGATAAAGGAGAAAGTAGGACAAAGGAAATAAAAAAAAAAGAAAAAAAAGAAAAAAAAAAGAAAAAGAAAATTTAATGTTTAAGTTTTTTGCTGGAACAAAACAGAAGGAAAGAAAGAGAAAAAAAATTAACGCGCACAAAACAAGAAGGAAAGAAAGAGAGAGAAAGAGAAAGAAAAATTAAATATATTCTCTCGTTCTCCATTCCTCTACTTTCTACGATTTCGAGGTCGATTCTCGTCCATTTGAAAATCCGAAGATACTACCGAACTCCATTCTTTGCCACCGACATATCTACCGAAGTGGATTTGTCGTAGGAGTAACGTGGGCATATCTCGTGGGGTAAGCCAAATTCTCATTCTTATCTCAATTTTTCCTAAATTTTAAGCCAAATGGGCGATCGGATACCACCACGAGAATCTAGGGATGATTCTCTACAAATCTAGTGGAGTGAAATTCTCGTGGGGTTATTGTAGAAATAGTCCAAAATTAGGATAAATGTGTTATTTAGAAATTAATTATTATAAATTAGGAAATGTTAAAATAATATTTTATTCGGGTTGATTTGATTGAATCAGGGTTCGGGTGAGCGTCGCGGGTATAAGTTTGGGAGCCCTGCAAGTGTAATTCAAGGAATCAAGTAAGGGGGAATAAAATTATATCAGCATTTTATTAAGGTGAACCGGTTACTTACGAGTGTATGAAATTTATTATTTATCTATATGATTTTCAGAATAGTCTGATTACTGGAAAAAAATGATGATTTGGTTTAAGGTTATATTTGAGATAATTGTTTATGATATTAAATTCGTGTGACATGGGAGTAATTTTTTTTCTAATAAATTGAATATGAATTACTGTGGTATTTGGGTTTGCATGTGGGGGTGTTTGAAATGATCATTGCATGATAAATGAGTTGTTATGTTTGACTCCTGTGTGGAAATGTATTGATTTGTGGGGATATTATGTAGAAATGTATTGATCTATTGGATTATTGTGTGAGAATGTATTAATCTGTTGGATTTATGTGTGGAAATACATTAATGCGTCTGTGTGAACTAACTGGTGTGGTTTTTCGTATGCATCTCAATATAACGTTGACATGAGGAGGTTGTTATATTACCTAGATGTAAATCATGATATGACGTTGGCAGGTTGAGGAGCTTGTCATATTGTCATTTATATAGGGTAGGACATTGGCAGGTCGTGGAGCTTGTTCTACTGATGTATGACGGGTAGGTCATGGGGATTGGATACTGGTGAATAATGGCGACTGTGTGGGCCATGTTATATACCCTGTGTGGGTAGTGGTGCCTGTGTGGGCCATGTTATATCCTGTGTGGATAATGGCATCTGTGTGAGTCATGTTATATACCCCGTGTGGGTAGTGGTGCCTGTGTGGGCCACGTTATATTCTGTGTGGATAATGGCGCCTGTGTGGGCTATGTTATGTACCTTGTGTGGTTAGTGGTACCTGTGTGGGCCATGTGTAGATAAGAAGTACGTAGGTGCCTGTGTGGGCCACGTACTGACATGTACGCAGTTGCTCTATGTGGCCCACGTACTGAGGACATTGGAAGATGAAGTATGAGATGCATGATTCCTGTGTGGATGTGTTGTGTGCATGTGAATTTAATTATAGCATAAAAATAATGGTATAGCATATTGTGAATGCGGCGAGGTAAACATACCATCGGGGGCTTGCTGAGAAAGGCGAGTGCTCTGTTAGGTAGTTTTTTGGTATCAGTGCAAAAGGATGCTACTTGTATGGGCGGGTAGACATCTCAATCCTCGGAAATCTTCGCCTTTAAAATAATAAAGATGTGTGTACTGGCGGCGAGGTAATACTTCACCTAAGGGCTTACTGAGTAAGGTGAGTGCTCTGGTAGGTAGTTTTTAGTACCAGAGCAGAGGGAAGCTACTTGTATGGGCGGGTAATCTTCCCTATCTTTGGGGACTTTCGCTTGCATAAAAATTATGTACTTGGGCATATTGAATGTGTGTGTGATATTGGATGTCGGGAATGTTATTAATGGTACATTTTCTCAGTTGTTATTGATGTTATATGAGAAGTAGTTTATTTTGAGATATAAATATTAAAACTCATTTGTCACACACTGTTATAATTTATTCCACCCTTACTGAGAAGTGTCTCACCCTAGTGGATTAACAATTTTTTAGGTTCTTCTGGAGACCGGGTTTGAAGGCCTAGGCTGGGATTGTTTGTGATAGTTTCTTTTTGGGTTATTGTGAGATACTGATATATGTATAGATATATTTGTACAAAATTACATTTTAAATGCTGGTTGTGGATACAGATATTTGGATGTTGTAGTGTTGGTTTTTGGTTGTTATATAGAACTCTGGTATTTATTGGAGGTTATTTATTCATGTGCCGTTGCGTGTGTATGTTAATTGTGGTATCAGATACAGGTGATTGGAACATGTGGCACTCGGGCCCCACTTGGCGGGTCGGGGCGTCACATCCTGGGATCTGTATATCATGATATATCCCCTCATGATAGGGTTGTGCGGCCTGTGGGCTGGACTTACTCTGGTTGGCCTACTAGGTAAGTCAATCTATATCTGTACATCCGCTAATCTATATCAATCTATGCAAATCTAGCCCACTGCAATCACTCTGGGTCATCTCAAACCTTTGTCATCGTCTAACCAGCTACCTCAACCCAGCATCGTCTAAGTCATGTGGTTGCACGTGTCTGAACTAGCAACGGTACCGTGCTCTGCTGTATATATATCTGTATGTAATTTCCACAAGGATCTAATATCGTGTAATACTGTATACATATATAAATATATAATCATCTTGCTGCTTTTAACATGATTTCAAAAATAATCATAACACTATAAATATAAGCTGTAATATCTGAGATATCTGACTGAAATATAAAAATATTATCTGTCTGTATTATCAATGATTTCGGTCTGCACTATCTGTAATATCTGTATATAATATTTGTATACTCTGTATATAATATCTGTAATCCCTGAATAATCTGCTGTAGCATCTTGATGTTATAACTGCATAATCTGTCTGAATAAACTGTCCGAGTGTTATGGTTTAGAAATCATGGTTTTATGAAAAATACTGTAAGTCTCATTCATTGCTATTAATCTGTAATATCAGAATATCTGTAATACTGTAAAATCTACATATTGTATTGTAATAAACTTATGCCACACATCTGAGTAAACACAATCTCATGCTTAATTTTTGTAATTCTGCTATAAATATAATATTCATAATTCTCTGGAAAAATAATATGATTTGCATGCTTGTAAATACACATTCATAATCTTCTGTATACATATTAAAATTGATAGCATAGCATATTTCCCTTACCTTAAATCTGAAAAATCCTTACTAAATTCTAGCCCTATATTTGCAGGGTTCCTAACTCAACATCTTGAAAACAATATCCCCCAAAACAAAATATTAGTATTTTTTCTATATACAAGACTTCTTATAACTGTAGGGAAAGCAGATTCTAAATAAAATACCTTACCTTGAATTTGGGATGAATTTCAAATCGATTTTCCCGACGATCAGCTCCGACAGACTTGCAAAGAACTTCGCCAGGAGCGTCGTGGTGGTCTCAGATCTTCAATTTGGCAAGAAATGGGGCCAGGATCGAAGAGAGAAGGGGAGGGAAACGTAGAGAGAGAGGGGAGAGGTTTTTGTGTTGAAAATTTTGATAAAAATATGAGTTTTAGCTATTTATAGAGCCGGATTCGTCGACGAGACACATCACCTCGTCAATGAGTCCTATAGAAAGTTCGTCGACGAACCCGCACCCTTGTTGATGAGTTTTAGTCTGCCTTAAATCTTCTCTCGGTATCTTCTCGTTGACAAAACGGGACCTCATCGACGAGATCCTGAAGAGCCCTCGTTGATGAAACCCCTGTGTTCGTTGACGAGTTTTGTAAGAATTTCTTGGGTTATTACATTTTCCTCTTCTTATAAAATTTCGTCCTTAAAATTTATTATTTGTATTACCTTCTAACATCCCATAAAAGAAAATGGTCTACTTATTTTATTACTTACCCTCACTTATGGCGGAGGAATATCATGGTTACATTCTATATTCTGGGAGATTATACATATAAAACTAAAAACTATCTACTAACTAAAATGGATACATGTACCTGTAAAAGAAATACTATCTAACTATTATACTTTACCCGATTACCTCTAAATCTCTTGGAACAACTGTGGGTATCTCTGTCTGATCTGCTCCTCGAGCTCCCATAAAGCTTCCTCTATAGAATGATTGTTCCACAATACTTTTACTAACTGGATTTCTTTAGTGCGCAGTGTTTGTGTCTTTCTGTCTAGAATTTATATCGGTACTTCTTCATAAGTTAGTGAATCTTTAAACTCTATCTCTGCATGACTAATAATGTGGGATGGGTCTGGGATGTATTTCCTCACTGATATGCCCATAATAAATCACGCTAATAAGGGCAGGTCAACGCCTGTCTCATACTTTCTCCAAGTCTGACTTTCTGACGAGTGATTAGCTCCAACCTAATAAAGAGAAGGAGAGATTCATGCCGACGCCCTTATAAACCGAGTAATAGGCGCACGCACTTATGGCCAAAGAGCGATTCGCGCCCCCACGCAATAAATCCGAGCCAACCAGCGGTCAACTCAAGCCCCTATAAGTAGGGACTGGGAATACAAGCAGAGGTAACTAAATACTATTCTACTGTTGCATTTGGCCTTCCTAAAAGCCTTCCTCTTACTTAGGCATCGGAGTGATCCCCCGGAGTACACCCCGGGTCCTCCAAGCCTTTGTTCTTTTCTTCTTTCAGGTCAACGAGAGTCTAAGGAGCATCCCAACTTTTTACCCCGCAACAGTTGGCGCCGTCTGTGGGAAGTCACTTTTAGGAGGCGATATTATCTTGCTCTTGACTTTCAAACATTCAAGCAATGCCAACCTCACGCAATTCCACCTCCTTCCCTGATAACAAAGAACCATCCCAATCCATCCAATGGACCTCCGATTCATCTGGTGTCAGTAGGGAGGAGTTCCTTGCCTTCCAGAAGGAAATGAAGGACATGCTCAACCAACTCTTACAACAGAAGAGTCAAGAGGGGCACGTCCTTCCCCAACCGCAAAAGAAATCCAGCGCAGACAAACAAGCTGACGAACTAAGGGAGAAAGAAGAGAAAACTCAACCCAGCAAGAAGGTAGAAGATGCAAATAGCGTGGACGTCAATCAACAAAGATCCACCGAGCTCGAGGAAAGAATAAAGAAGATAGATTACATAGAGAAGATGATGAAAGAGGGCAGAACCAGGCCCTACCATGGGGAAACATCCCTAAAATGCGCGGAATCTCCGTTCAGCAAAGAGATCATGGAAGCTCCATTGCCCAGCAGATTCAAGATGCCCACCTTTGAGAGATACGAAGGTTTGTCTGACCCCATTGATCACCTGGAAAATTTCAAAATGTTAATGCAGCTGCAAGGGGCTCCGGACGCCATCATGTGCCGAGCGTTTGCTACCACCCTTAAGGGTACCGCCAGAGACTGGTATCGAACTCTTCGACCAGGATCTGTTGGTTCCTTCCAAGGGATGGAGCAAATGTTCATTGGCCACTTCCTTAGTAGCCGGAGAGTTGCCAAAACAACAGGCCATCTAATGAGTATGGTGCAAGGGGACCGGGAGACTTTAAAGAACTTCATGCACCGTTTCAACACAGCGACCTTAGAAATCCGCAACTTGGATATGGGGGTAGCCTTGGCCGCCCTGACAACGGCTCTCCAACCCGGAAGTTTCTTATACTCCCTTGGGAAAAAACCTCCAGTGGACATGGGGGAGCTAATGATTCGAGCAGAGAAATACATTAACCTGGAAGAGATGATGGACACGAGAGGAAATCGTCTAGAGCGGAAAAGGAGAAACAACGGCAGAGAATCTGGAGACGCGTATAGACCTACAAAAAGGCACGAAACTAGTGTGCTGCAAACAGGTCAAAAGAGTAGAGGACAGCACAACAAGTTCTCCACCTACACACCTCTAAATGTACCGCGCTCAGAGTTGCTGATGCAGATCAAAAAGAAGGACTACGTCTCATGGCCCGAACCTATGCGAACGCCTCTACATAAGCGGAACATGTCCAAGTTCTGCGCATTCCATAGGGATCACGGCCACGACACAGAAGAATGCATTCAGCTGAAGAAAGAAATCGAAGTCCTAATAAGAAGGGGACATCTGTCAAGATTTGTCAAGAAAGAAAATTCACAAAGAGAACCAATCGAGCAGAGGAGGCACGGCGCAAAAGAGAAGGAAGAGCAAGCTATTGGGGAAATTGCGGTGATCTTCGGAGGATCCGCCAGTGGAGGAGATAGTGGAAGTGCACGCAAAAGATATGCTAAACAGGTGCTGACTATAGAAAAGGGGGAAACCAGTAGCAAACGAAACAAGAAAGGTGACGCCATAACCTTTGACAGCGGAGATGAAGAGGGAGTGCAGCAACCGCATGATGACGCACTAGTGCTCTCCCTACTCGTAGCCAATTACCTGGTGAGACATATACTGGTAGACAACGGGAGCTCGGCCAACATCATGTTCTGGTCGGTCTTGGTAGGGATGAAGATTGGCAAGGAGCGATTGAAGCTCGTCTCGACCCCTTTGGTAGGATTTGGGGGAGACACTGTTCACCCCTTGGGAACCATCACTTTACCAGTGACAATAGGGACGACCCCGCAGCAGGTAACAACGTTGACAGAGTTCCTGGTGGTTGACCGACCTTCGGTGTACAATGTCATATTGGGTCGTCCATTCCTTAACACAGTTCGAGCGGTAACATCAACATACCACCTCAAAGTTAAGTTCCCTACACCACAAGGAATAGGATATGCCAAAGGAGATCAGGCCGCTGCTCGGAGTTGCTACGTAATGGCCTTAAAAGGGAAGATGGAGGCCAAAGAAGCTCTTCCGGTGGAAGACCTGGAGCTCAGAGGAGAGTATCCCCAGATCAGTACATTACACGAAGATATCAAACACATACCACTGCAAGGCCACCACGAGAGAAGTGTACAGATCGGGAATCACTTGCCCGATACTTTGAAAGCAGAGTTGACTGAACTCTTAAACGAATTCTCTGATTTGTTCGCATGGTCGGCAGCAGATATGCCCGGCATCGACCTTGCTGTGATAGAGCATAGGTTGCAGGTCAACCCCAACCACCGACCTGTAAAACAGAAAAAAAGGAGCTTCGCGATGGAACGGATCAAAATAATTGACGAAGAGGTGACGAAACTGTTGCAGGCCAACTTCATCCGAGAAGTGGACTACCCCGAGTGGCTGAGCAATGTGGTCCTGGTCAGAAAGCCCAATGGAAAATGGCGCACCTGCATAGACTTCACGGACTTGAATAAAGCGTGCCCAAAGGACAGTTTTCCTCTCCCTCGAATTGATCAGCTAGTAGATTCGATCTCGGGACACGAGCTCCTCAGCTTCATGGACGCTTACTCAGGGTACAACCAAATCCCTATGAGTCCCGCGGATGAGGAAAAAACTTCTTTCGTCACCGAAAGGGGTTTATATTGTTACCGGGTGATGCCCTTCGGCCTAAAAAATGCGGGGGCCACATACCAGAGGCTAGTGAACAAGATTTTTAAAGAACAGCTCGGAAAAACAATGGAAGCTTATGTGGACGATATGTTGGTGAAGAGCATGGAAGCAGGGCAACATTGTAAAGACCTGAGGGAAACGTTCGAGCTCCTCCGTCGGTACCACATGAGGTTGAATCCCTCGAAGTGCGTGTTCGGCGTTTCTGCAGGTAAATTCCTGGGCTTTATGGTGACTCACAGAGGTATAGAAGCAAATCCGGATAAAATACAGGCGCTGCTGGAGATGGAAGCTCCAAGGACTAAAGAGGAGATACAAGTTCTGACCGGAAGGATAGCCTCCCTCAGTAGATTTATCTCCTGCTCAGGAGATAAAGGCTTACCTTTCTTTAGAGCACTGCTGAAGAAGGGAGGATTCGAATGGGGGGAAGATCAGGAGGTAGCCTTCGAGCAGCTTAAGCAATACCTCGGATCCCCTCCTCTCTTGACAAAAGCAAAGAATGGGGAAGACCTCTATCTATATATAGCTTCCACAGAGAATGCCGTCAGCTCGGTCTTGGTCCGGGAAGAGGGTAGAAAGCACCAGCCTATATACTACACAAGTAAGGTGTTAAGTGGCGCCGAAAAGAACTATTGTACGGTGGAAAAAGCCGCCTTCTCCATCATCTGTGCAGCGCGCAAGTTAAGACCCTATTTTCAAGCCCACAGGGTTGTCGTGTTAACAAACCTGCCCATGAGACAAATTCTACAGCTACCGGAGAGTTCGGGGAGAATGACGAGGTGGTCGGTAGAATTAAGTGAATTCGACATACAATATCAAACGAGGCCCGCGGTCAAGGCTCAGGTACTCGCGGATTTTACAGCAGAAAGGCTCCCCGAGTCATCCACCAAGTCGGAGGAGTGGACACTGCACATTGATGGGTCCTCTAATGCTACTGGAGGGCAATGAAACTCTCTTCGCCCTAAAATTGGAGTTCACAGCAACCAACAACGAAGCGGAGTACGAAGCCCTGTTAGCCGGCCTGCGATTGGCGGACGCATTAGGGGTGGCACAGATCAAAGTACTGAGTGATTCCCAACTGGTGGTAGAGCAACTCAAAGGAGAATTCGAAGCTAGGGATCCAAGAATGAAGAAGTATCTCTCCAAGGCAAGAGAATACATAGAGGCATTCGTCCAGTTCGACATAGAACACGTACCGAGAGTAGAGAATAAAAAGGCGGACGCACTAGCAAAATTAGCCTCAGCAACCGGTTCGGAATGGAAAGACACTATCTATCTTGAACGCATAGGAAAACCCTCATACGAGGAGGACAAAATTAACTCAGTGGCGTCTGAATTCAGCAAGGGCGATTGGAGAGCATCCTTATTCCTGTACCTCCAGGACGGATCCCTACCAAGAGATAATAAGGAGGCTCAAAAGGTGAGGAGGAAAGCGGCAAGATATACATTGATGGGCCGGGAGCTCTACAGGCGATCCCTGACACTGCCCTACCTCCGATGTCTAGGCAAAGACGAAGGGGAATACATACTACGAGAAATCCACGAAGGAGTATGCGGAAACCATCTTGCCAGCAGGGCTCTAGCTCACAAAGCTATGCGACAGGGATTTTACTGGCCCACAATGAAGAAGGACGCGGTCAAGCTCGTAAAAAAATGTGACAGATGTCAAAGGTGCGCAATTGTGCCACGCGCCCCCTCAAGTCTACTCTCTCCTCTAACCAGTCCCTGCCCTTTTGCTCAGTGGGGGATAGATATCCTTGGACCTCTTCCACAGACGACTGGCCAGAAAAAATTCTTGTTGGTAGCAATAGATTATTTCACTAAGTGGATAGAGGCCGAACCCCTAGCCACCATAACAGAGCGGAATATTACACGCTTCGTGTGGACCTCATTAGTTTGCCGCTATGGTATTCCCTTAGCGATAGTTACAGACCACGGGAAGCAGTTCGACAACGAGCGCTTCAAAAAGTTCTGTTCGGACCTATCTATTAAGCTTCTCTTCGCGTCAGTGGCGCACCCCCAGAGCAATGGACAAGTAGAGAACATGAATCGGACGATTCTGCACGGACTGAGGACCCGACTCGAATCCATGCAAGGTAGATGGGCAGAGGAACTCCCTTCCGTTATATGGGCGTACCACACCACTAAGAGAGCAGCAACAGGGGAAACCCCGTTCATGCTTGTCTTCGGCGCAGAAGCAGTCATCTCGGCAGAGGTGGGCATACCCTCCTGGCGAAGGAAATACTTTAACGAGCAGACCAACAGTGAGGAGCTCAGGTCAGAAATAGACCTACTGGAAGAGAGACAGGATCAGGCGAGTTTAAAAGTTGCAGCGTACCAGCAGAGGGTAGCCAAATACTACAACAATCGCGTCAAAATAAGGAATTTCCATTCAGGAGACTTAGTCCTGAGAAAGAGGCGAAACAACCCGTTCGAGCAGGGGTCGCACAAGTTAAAGCCTAATTGGGAGGGCCCATACAGGGTCACAGAAGAAATAAAACCCGTGACATACAAGTTGGAAGATGTAGGGGGGAAAGAAATTAAGAACACGTGGAATTCTGAAATGTTAAAGAAATACTATTCTTAAAAAAACTGCTTCTTGCAGCGCTGTAATAAAAGTGCCGCTTACAAAAGTTGCACTACATCAATAAAGGATGAAAAATTCAAAATACATATTCTGTTCCTACAAACTAATTTGCTTTGCTCCCTTCTCCAGCTTCCTCCTCCTCCCCTTCTTCATCCTCTTCCAGATCCTCCGCAGACTCGGGGCTCTCCTCGCCATAGCCATGAGAGCTTACACCATCAAGAGGGATCTCGGGATGTTTAGTCCTTACTTGATCACGACACCTCCTGAATCCAACTCGGTAAGCTTTAGAGGTGTCGATAACAAATTGGTTGGAGTCCTTGTATTTCTTCACTGCAGTTCGGGAAGCAGAAGCAGTAGCAGTAGCTTCTCGGGCAGGAATTTCCTCCCTACGAAGGCGATCAATCTCTGCCTTCAAAGCTTGCTCGCGGAGCTCGGTCTCGTGCAGTTGGTTCTGAGCGAGGACATATTTTTCCCTTGCATCCAGTGTCTGGCGATACATCTCCGCGACTTTCTCCTCCTGGGCCAGAGCCATCGTCGCCAGCTGGGAAAAAATGCAAGGCATGGAACAGTTAGAAAGAGCAGGCATAAGTAAAAAAAAAAAAAAAATTATAAAGCAAGTAAAGTAGACACCTGGTACGAAGTATGGCGGATTTTTGCCGAGAGAGCGTCGGGAAGGGTACACTGGGCCAGCACAAAGTCCTCGGCATGAACAGCCCGGCGGAGAGCAGACGCAGAACGGGTCGGCTCGTGAAAAATGGCTTCCACTTGAGCCTGCGAGTGCGCAGGAGGAGCAGCATGGACCTCGTCAGTAAGGGCGCCGGAGTCACCTACTGCAGGGGCTTCCCTTTGAGAGGATTCTCCTTCGACCTCTCTTTTCTTCTTCCTACTCCGACTCACCCTTTGCTTTTTAGCTTCTCCCATGAGCGATTCATACCTGGTGAAGTCCATATCTGCGAGTATAAAAGAAAAATAGAGTAAGAACACCCACAGTAAAGATAACACCTGAACGTACACATACACAAAATCAGGGGAGAGAATGACTTGAGGAAACGGGGCTGATTCCCCACTGCACAAGGACACGCTCCAGGAGCAGCTCCTCATGAGGGATGATACCCCGTTCACCGAATGTACGAAGTTCTTTCAGGGTGGCCTGCTCTTCGGGGGAAAGTCTGGGAAGGAGATGGCGCACTCGAACTACAAAGGAAAAAAGGGTGAAAAGAGAAAAATGGGTTAGACGGATAACCTACTTGTAAGCCCTGCAAAAGAGGGTGGGGAAAGATAACAACGTTACCATCAAGAGGAGAAGACCAGACAAAGGATCCGTTGTAGTTCAACTCTCCCGAGACAAAGAAGTAACGGGTCTTCCAATTATGGATGGAAGAACTGCCTGGTGAGAAGAGTTTATAGCCTGGTAGAGAGTTGAAATAATACAGCTCCTTCTCTGCGGAATGAGACCGCATTTGGAAGCAACTTCTAAAAAGTGGGACGGTAGGCTGATGGCCCAAGCGGAGCAGGAGCACAGCAAAACAAGTGAGCGAAAGATAAGAGTTCGGAACGAGTTGTGATGGTGCTATGCGGTAAAAACGTAGTACGTTAGAAACAAAATGGGAAAAAGGGAGCCTGAGACCCAAGTCTAGATAATCGGTATAGAGGCAGAGCTCCTCGGATTTTTGGTCAAGAGCTGACTCAGTAGCAGAAGGTAACCTAACAGTGATATTCGATGGTACAGCAAAGAAATAACGGGCATTCTGCAGGTCAGACAAGGAGAGCTCACAACGAGCGCTCCGAACTGTTGTAGGTACCCTAAAGGGCTGTGAGGAGGTCTCTATAGGAAAAAACAAGCTTGAAGGAAACACTACCTAGACCTAAGGGTCAAGCGGAGCAAGCAACAGCAAAGATCAAGAAGAAAGGAAGCCAACACAGATCAAGACAGTAAAATTTCACACAAACAACAAGGCAATCTTACAAGAAAAGATCAAACATACAAAGCTAGCGCAAGAACAATGAAGAACAACAAGACAAAAATACTATAGAAAGGAAAGCATACCTAGCACCGAATAAGGGACTTGTGGAATGGAGAAGAGTAGAGAAGGAAGCAGTCCTCTTGGAATGAAGACGAGTGCGGAATGAAGGAGTCCACTGGCCTTTATATAGAGAGGAGGGCACGAATCCCTGGGGCGGGAATCTCAAGAATTTTCATTTACGAGAAGGATTGCGTCTCGAGGGAGGCATAGGAAACAGAAAATCTCTGACAAATGCACAGACGAGGCTTCCCGAGGACAAACGCCACTTCGGAAACACCAAGTTGCCTCGGACACAACGACAGACGGATGGCCATCAATAATGCTTTCCTCCAACCCACTTTCCGAGGTAGGACACATTTAATACCTGCTTTTTGATATCTCTCACAGGACAGAAGCGTGCAAGGGCCTCGGGAAAGCGCAAAGGACAACCCAACAGATGAGCACGACTCATAAGAAGAATGGCCCAAACTGGCGAGCACGGCTCGTATGGCTAGAACAATTCAACAGATGAGCACGACTCATCAGGAGGATGGCCCAAACTGACGAGCACGACTCGTGAGGCCAGAACAACCCAACAGATGAGCACGACTCATAAGAAGAATGGCCCAAACTGGCGAGCACGGCTCGTATGGCCAGAACAACCCAACAGATGAGCACGACTCATCAGGAGGATGGCCCGAACTGACGAGCACGACTCGTGAGGCCAGAACAACTCAACAGATGAGTACGACTCATTACGCGGAAAGCCCGAGCAACGAGCGTTATTTGTAATGTCGCACAGCCAAGTAGGTTGGTTAGCTCGGCCTGATTGTTCAAAAAGCTCAGAAGAAACAGCTCGGCACGAGTCCTGCTTCAAAGAGCTCGGATAAAAGAGCTCGGCATGAATCCTTCTTCGAACAGCTCGGCCCGAATGCTTCCTCGAAGAGCTCGGCCCGAACAGCTCGGTAGGAAATAACTCGGCACGAGTCCTGCTTCAAAGAGCTCGGCCCGAACAGCTCGGCAGAAAACAGCTCGGCACGAGTCCTGCTTCATAGAGCTCGGACAAAAGAGCTCGGACAAAAGAGCTCGGCACGAATCCTTCTCCGAACAGCTCGGTAGAAACAGCTCGACCCGAATGCTTCCTCGAAGAGCTCGGCCCGAACAGCTCGGCAGGAAATAACTCGGCACGAGTCCTGCTTCAAAGAGCTCGGACAAAAGAGCTCGACACGAATGCTCCCTCGAAGAGCTCGGCCCGAACAGCTCGGCAGAAAACAGCTCGGCACGAGTCCTGCTTCATGGAGCTCGGACAAAAGAGCTCGGCACAAATCCTTCTCCGAACAGCTTGGCACGAATCCTTCCTCGAGGATCTCGGCCCGAACAACTCGGCAGAAACAGCTCGGCACGGGTCCTGCTTCAAAGAGCTCGGTCAAAAGAGCTCGGCCCAAACAGCTGGGACGAAACAACTCTGCACAAAACAGCTCGACGCAAACAGTCGGCACGAGCTACTCAAGTATTCTGCCAAAAAAAAAAAAAAAAAAAACTGGGAAGACGAGGAAGTGTTAAAACCGAAAGATGCAAACACAAACAATGATTCAAAATTCTATTCAGAAATTTGAAACTGAGGGGGGGACAACTGATATGCCCATAATAAATCACGCTAATAAGGGCAGGTCAACGCCTGTCTCATACTTTCTCCAAGTCTGACTTTCTGACGAGTGATTAGCTCCAACCTAATAAAGAGAAGGAGAGATTCACGCCGACGCCCTTATAAACCGAGTAATAGGCGCACGCACTTATGGCCGAAGAGCGATTCGCGCCCCCACGCAATAAATCCGAGCCAACCAGCGGTCAACTCAAGCCCCTATAAGTAGGGACTGGGAATACAAGCAGAGGTAACTAAATACTATTCTACTGTTGCATTTGGCCTTCCTAAAAGCCTTCCTCTTACTTAGGCATCGGAGTGATCCCCCGGAGTACACCCCGGGTCCTCCAAGCCTTTGTTCTTTTCTTCTTTCAGGTCAACGAGAGTCTAAGGAGCATCCCAACTTTTTACCCCGCAACACTCACAATAACTACATGGAAAATGTTGTGTATTCTAGATAACACTGCCGACAAAGCTAGCCTGTAGGCAACGGACCCTATAAGCTTTTCAATTAAATGAGTTGAGTTCAAGTTGGTTCATGGTTGGTTTTTAAGCTCGCAAGCCAGCTCGTTTATCAGTTCGTGAGTTGGCTTGTTTATTAACTCGTTTACTAGTTCGTTATTAACTCGTGAACTAACTCGATATTAGGCTCACGAATTTAACTCAATACTAGGCTCATGAACAAACTTGATATTAATCTCATTAAATATTTGATTTAAAATTTTGTTCTTCAAAATATATTTTTCTCAAATTATATTTATTAATTGTTAAATAATATAATTACTTTAGTGACTTAGTTAATTTATTAGTTCGAAAATAGTTTCAATTGAGTAAAGTTTAAGCTTAAACTCAAGTTATAGATATGCTAAACGAGTCGAGTTCAAACAAAGAACTTTAAATTTGAATCGAGTTTATAAATAAACGAGATAAGTTCGAGCTCGCCACAACTCAGTACGATTCGACTAATTTACAGCTCTATTTGGGCACAAATTGTACTGTAAATGTTTGAGGGGCATTAAAAATATTTTATCAATAAATTGCACACTCATACCCATTGATTTTCTCTAAAAGGAGGTCACTTAAATATGTATATTTTTTCTTAAATAATTAAAATTTTGGCAATATCTTATAGAATGATGTCCTATTCTAATTTTACTGGAGAAAATATTTTAATGTATTTTTTGGAAGAATGTGGGGAGTTCTCATGCCAATTTTCTAATGAAAAAAACACATAATTTTCCATTTTAATAATACACAGAAAGGGGGTATAAATTCCGCAAGTAAAACACAAACTCGGGACATGAAATAATGAAGGGGAATTAACGGAAGTACAAATGGCCTAAACCTATGAACAGCGTCGACGAAGGAAACAGCCCTCATGAGAAAACAAACTGACCCGCCAATAAAAAACTGCCATATAACTCGGGCAATAAATGAAATTAAACGTGGTTTGATTCTATTGGATTGTCATTGCCTTTGGATCACCGCACCTTCATTTCGACAACATCCAGCAGGTTTAGAGAGTTGGTGTGTGCTGACCAATCACAGAGAAGAAAAGGACAAGAAGGCTTTACTTTCGGGACTTTCTAATTTACTCCCTCTCTCTCTATCCAAAGAGACACCATCTCTGCTACAGCGAAATTTGCCTTTCCCACTCTCTCTCCTCTCGCCCCGACTCAGAAGTCCAATCCAACGCAGCTTTTATTTGCCAGCAGATCCCAACAAGGTATGTGAGGATCGTCGTTATATCTATTCAACTCACAGAATACTCTGTTCTGTGCATGCATAGCTTGACTGATCATTCCCTTGATTTTGTTGATGAATTCGTGTAATTCTGTGACTAGGGTTCTTGATTTTTTGTTAATTTTTTTGGGTGTGTGGAGTTGTTACTGATGATTTTGAAATGAACTCAGATACAGTTGTAATGGAGGGGAGTGAGGTTGGGGCTAATGTTTCAGAATCAACTGCCACAGTTAGTGTCCCTTCAGCTGATAAAACCCTAGGTGAGACTTTGAGTGGTGAGGATCAGAGTCAGTCTGGGGGTACGGTTTCGGAGGGCGATAGAGTTTGTGATGGAGAGGACATCATGGTGGAAGTGAAGGGTTCTGAAATTTTTGTTGATGGGGTTGGTGGGCAACGGGTTGGAGGGGATTCCAGTGAGGAGAGAGAAGTGAGGTCTGCGGATGGAGGGGGTGTTGTAGCTGATGATTTAGCATCAAACGGAGTTGGCGATTCTGGCAGTGAACTGTGTAATCCCAAAAGTGAAAATGGGGTCGGGGGTTCTTTGGCAGATGCTGGATCAAGAGAAAACAACCACAATCTCGGGGCAGATGATGTCGTGGGGATGGCAAGTAAGGAGGATGTGGAGAGAGGCATAGAAAATGGGGTTGGGGGTTCTTTGGCAGAAGCTGGATCAAGAGAAAACAACCACAATCTTGGGGTAGATGACGTTGTGGCGATGGAAAGTGAGGAGGTTGTGGAGAGAAGCATGGAATCGATTGATGGCTCACGTAATTTAGATGGTGAAGCTCAAAATCAAGAAATTGAAGGGCCTTTTGTTGATGGGGGTTCATTGAGTGAACAAAACCAAAGTGTAGGTGTGGCAATGACAAGTGAGGAAAGTGAGGTGGGTGTAGAGAGAGGTAGGGAGTTGGTTGAGGATCTGGTTCATATGGTTGATGGCTTACATACTTTAGACGGTGAAGCTCAAAATCATGAAAATGAAGGGCCTTTGGTTGATGCTGCTTCATCAGGTGAACAAAACCAAATTGTAGGTGCAGAGAAAGTTAAGGAAATAGTGAACGAGGAGGATTCGGAGTGGGTTGAAGCTTTTGTAGATGGCGAAGGTGATACGGTTGGTGATGTGGCATCTAAAAAAAATGATGTTTTGGATGATGAAGTATTGAATCCTGGAATTGAAAACGTGGTCGAGTGTCCTTTGGCAACCATTGGGTCGTCTGATGTACCCACACAAGTTCTTCCGGAGGAAACTGAGATGGTTGTCAATCAGGAGGGTTTAACAGCCAAAAATGATGTTTCAGGAAGTGATGCCCTGGAGAGAGGTATGTCTTTAGAAAAAGATCAAATTTCAACAGTTGATGTGGTTAATGGGACGACAAAAAGAAGCAGCAGTGTTCATACAAATACTGGATCTGTAAACAGTGAAATCCAAGTTTCTGATGGAGAAGCAGTTGCTGTGATAGAAAAAGAAGAGATTTTGCATTCCAAAGTAGAAATTGTGGAAACTAATGCCTTTGATGGGAATTTACATTGTTCTGCTGAAGATGGGCAATTGAACATTGAGACTGGGAGTGGGAGCTCTGAAAATTATGGCAATGCATGTGTAGGTACAGAGACAGGGGCAGTAGCTGTCATGGAAAAAGATATTTTGCTTTCCAAAGTTGAATTTGTGGAAACTAATATATTTGAGGGGAATTTACGTTCTGCAGAAGAGGAGCAGATGAAAATTGAGATGGTGAGTGGGAGTGTTGAAAATTGTGGTGATGCATGTGCAGGTCCAGAGACAAAGGCAGTTGCAGTGGTGGAAGAAGAAGAGATTTCACATTCCAAATTTGAAGTTATAGAAACTAATGAATTTGATGGGAATTTGCATTGTTCTGCAAAAAACCAGCAGCTGAACATTGAGGCAGCGGGCAGGAGCACTGAAAGTTTTGGCAATACATGTCATGGTCCAGATACAGGGACAGTTGCAGTGATGGAAAATGATGAGATTTTGCACGCAAAAGATGAAACTATGGAAAATAATGTGGAAGACCAGCAGCTGAACACTGAGACTGTGGGTGGGAGCCGTGAAAGTTCTGGCAATGCATGTGTATGTTCAGAGACAAAGGCAACTGCAGTGGAGGAAAAAGAAGAGATTTTGCAATCCAAAGTTGACATTATTGAAACTAATCCTTTTGATGTGAATTTACATTGTTCTGCAGATGATCAGCAGTTGAACATGGAGACAGTGGGTGGGAGCATTGAATGTTTAGGCAATGCTTGTGATGGTCCAGAGACAGCAGAAGTTGCAGTGCCAGAAAAAGAAGAGATTCTGCATTCCAAAGTTAAAGCTGTGGAAACAAAGGCTTTTGATGGGAATTCATGTTGTTCTGCAGAAGGTCAACAGTTGAACTCTGAGATGGTGGGTGGAAGCACTGAAAATTTTGTCAATGCTTGTACATGTCCAGAGGTTGGGGCAAATTCAATGATGGAAAAAGAAAAGACTTTGTGTTCCAAAGATGACGTTATGGAAACTAATGTCTTTGATAGGAGTTTATGTTGTTCTGCAGAAGATCAGCACATGAACGTTGAGACAGTGAGTGGAAGCGCTGAAAGTTGTGGCGATGCATCTGCTGGTCCAGAGGCTCGGGCAGCTGCAGTGATAGAAGAGGGAGAGATTTTGCATTCGGAAGTTGAAGTTATGGAAACTAATGCTTTCGATGGGAATCCTTGTTATTCTGCAGAAGATGAGCAGTTAAAGACTCAGACAGTGGTTGGGAGCACTGAAAGTTCTTGTAATGTATGTACATTTCCCAAAAAAGGACCTGTTGCAGCCATGGACAAAGAAGAGATTTTGCATTCCCAAGTTATGGAAACTAATGCTTTTGATAAGCAGTTGAACATTGAGACAGCTGGGGGAAGCACTGAAAATGATGCATGTGCACATCCAGAGACTGGGGCAATTGCAGTGATGGAAAAAAAAGAGATTTTGCATTCCAAACCCAAAGTTATGGAAATTGATGCTAATGATGGGAATTCATGTTGCTCTGTAGAAGAGCAGCAATTGAACACTGAAATGGTGGGCCGGAGTACTGAAAGGTCTGGCAATGCATGTGCATGTCCAGACCCTGGGGCAGTTGCAGCAATGGAAAACGAAGAGATTTTGCATTCTAAAGTTGATGTTATGGAAAGCAATGCGTTTGATGACAATCTATGTAGATCTGCTGGTCAGCAGTTGAACATTGAGACAGTGCACGGGAGCACTGAAAATTGCGGCCATGCATGTGCAGGTGCAGAGATGGGGGTTGCAGTAACAGAAAAAGAAGAGAGTTCATGTTCTAAAGTTGAAGTTATGGAAACTAATCCTTTTGATGGGAGTTTATGTTGTTCTGCTGAAGATCAGCAGCTGAACATTGAGACTGTGGGTGGGAGTATTGAAAACAGAGGTGATGCATGTGCAGGTCCAGAATCTGACAGTAAATCAACTGAAGTTGTCGCTGGTTGTGAGGTTGTTGAGGGTACTTTAAGTCCCAGTGTTGAAGTCCCCAAAATTGTTGATTTGGATGGTGTTTTGCCTTTCTCTGCAAATGACCTGAATGTAAATGTGGATATGGTTTGTGGAGCCAGAGAGAAGTATAATCAAATCTGTGGCAAAGAGGAAATTGCCGTGAAAGGTGATGTTGTTCTGAATGCTGACAATGAAGTTCTTTGCCCTCCTGCTTTGGATGGGAATTTGTGTTCTGGGAAAGATCAACTCTTGGAGGCTGAGCCAGTCAGCAGGAACACTGGAAAAGATGGTGTGGCATGTGCAAATTTGGATCTGTCCATTGAACGAACTAAAGTTGCTGCTGATCTGTTACCAGTTGACACCAATATTTCAGTCCTGAATGTTGCAGCTAGAAATGAGATCTTAGCCTTTTCCGAAACTAAGCAGAACTCAAAAGTTGATGCGCCATGTTTAACTGGAGAGTCTAAACCATCTCTTGAACAAACCAGAAATCTTGAAAAACAGGATGCATGGGCATCCAAAGTAGAGTTGGTGCAAGGAGTTAATGCTTTGCATGAGGGCAAATCTGCAAAAGATCAAGAGTTGAAGGTTGTGACAGTGCACGAGAGCACTGGAAATGATGCTTCTGCTCATGCTGGTAATCAATCTTCTAGCAAACAAGCAGAATTTGATTCTTGTATTGCAGCAACAGAGAATGTTAGGGTCTCTATTTCCAAATATGAAGAAACCAATGAGGCTGCTTTGGAGGGGACTTCAGCTTTCTCAGAAAATGATGATAACTTGAAGGCCAAAAGAGCGTTTGGAGGCACTGTAAATGATCACTGTTTACTATCAGATACAGAATCCTCAGATGAACAAATCCCAGTTGCTGATGGGGGAGACAAAGCAGCAATGGATGTCAAGACCGTGTTGGATTCCAGAATTGAATTACCAGAAGTTGATGCTATGGATGAGGATCAATGTTGTCTGGTGAAAGATCAAGAACTGAAGGCTGATGCAGTCTGTGGGAGCACAGAAGAGAATGGGTTTACGCATTCAGATCCAAAACCCTCTGATGATCAAACCCTAGTTGCTGAAAAAGAGATTGAAGTTATAAAGGACGAGAAGGTTTCAAAGTCACATGTTGAGGTTTTGGCCGAGAAAGATGAAAAGATGAATGCAGATGAAAAGATGAATGCTGTGTGTGTGGGTGGGAGCACAGAAAATGATGATGTATATCCTAATCTGTATTCCTCTGCCGAGCAGACTGAACTTGGCACTCAAGTGGTGTCATCCATTATTAATGATGAAGGGACTTCTAATTCCAAGCTTGATGTTTTGGGGAATGATGCTGCATGTGGTAGCCTGTACGAACACAAAACTGAGCTTAATGTTGGTGTAGTGGATGGGAGCACAGATAAAGCTCACATGGATCCTGATTCCAGTAAAGACATATCAAATCCTAAAGTTGAAGTTTTGGTGAGTCGGGTATTGGATGGGAAGGCATATCTTGCAGTAAAGGATTGTCACGATCCATTGTTGAAGATTGAAACAGTGGATGGGAACCCAAACAACAATGGTATTACAGATGTAGGTCCTTCAGTTGAATCTCACAAAACTGAGCTTGAGGTTGACAAAACGGATGGGAGCATAGACAAAAATAGCTTTGCGTGTCTCAGTCTTGATGCCAGCCAAGAAATACCAGATCCTAAAGTTGAAGTTTTGGGGTCCCATGCTTTGGACGGTATTGTATCTTCTTCGGAAAAAGACTTGCTGTTGAAGATTGAGAAAGCATCTGGGAGCCCCAAAAAAGATGATATTAAACTTGTGGACCCTTCTTTAGTCGCTGACTCTCATTTTATTGGGGATTGCACATTTTCTGTTCTTAAGAAAAATGTGGACATGATTGGAGAGAATATGTCCATGCAAGATGAGAAAGAAGAGACAATTGTCCCACTAGCTGAACAATGTACTGTTGGGTTAGATGGGGATCAGAGCAAGGATCCCCTTACTGTTGTGGAGACATCCAAACATGGGGCTTGTGTTTTAGAAATTTCAGACTCAGCTGTTATCACTGTTCGTCCTCGAGTTGCGCTTGACTCTGCTGCTTTTTGTAATGAGGGTGACTCCAGCTCCTTCTTTGTTAACGATTGTGTCAGCCATTTGCCAGATGGAAATCAAGATTTGGAAGTTCAGATGGTCAGCAATCAAATTCATCTAGCAGATGGGGAGCAAGTGAAGGATACTCTTGTATCTAATGCCGCAACATTTCATGAAGCAGAGAATAGTGTTGTGGATGAAAAGAATAAATGCAGCGACTCGGATGGAATTCATATTGGGGAAAATTCTGTTCCTAAAGCCATTGTTTCACATTTTAAAGATAATGAGTCTATAGCTCACTCAGGGAAATATGATGACTGTAAGTTGCAAGTGGAGGTTGCGAGCGAAAAGATTTCCCTACCTGATGAACGTAAACATGAAGGTGCTGAGATTCAGGAAATGGGAGGTATGGAGGAATTTCCAGTGCCGGATTTATTGGAGAAGAGCACATCTCTTACTCCTTCCCTGGTTGGTTCAAGTGTAGTGCAAGAAGTTGAAGTTGAAGAGGAAGTTATTGATACCAAACAGTTTGGTTTAGATGGAAAGCATGAAATACAAGCTCAAGAACATCCTACTGGTTTTGGGCAGATGAAAAGCAGTGATGATAAAACTGTAAAACGGGGAACTATGAAACTTGGAGTCTCTGCAAGAGTGCATCAGGCCACTTATGAGCTGCCGTCGGACCCTGAAGGTGAGTTTTCTGTTTCTGATTTAGTGTGGGGGAAGGTGAGGAGTCATCCTTGGTGGCCAGGGCAGATATTTGATCCTTCAGATTCATCAGAAAAGGCAATGAAATATCATAAGAAGGATTGCTATTTGGTTGCATACTTTGGAGATCGAACATTTGCATGGAATGAAGCATCTTTGTTAAAGCCGTTCCGAATGCATTTCTCTCAGATAGAGAAGCAGAGCAGTTCAGAAACATTTCATAATGCTGTCAATTGTGCTTTGGAGGAGGTTTCTAGACGGGTAGAGTCGGGGTTGGCTTGCTCTTGCATTCCCAAAGAAGTTTATGACAAAATAAAATATCAGGTTGTTGAAAATACAGGGATACGACAAGAATCAAGTAGAAGAGATGATGTGGACAAATCTGCTGGTGTGTACTCATTTGAACCTCTTAAACTTCTGGAGTATATAAATGCATTAGCACAGTTCCCATCTGGTGGGAGTGACCGACTGGAACTTGTGATAGCCAAGGCACAGTTGTTAGCATTTAATCGTTTAAAAGGTTATAGCCAGCTCCCTGAATTCCAGTTATGTGGAGCTTTGTTGGAAACTGATGTAGATATGCCACTGTCTGAGGAAAAAAGGCCCTCAAATGAAGTGAATGGGCATTCGCCACCTCTTTCTGTGGATGATGACCTTGTTTCCGCTGGCAGGGGAAAGTTAAAAAGTCAAAACAGCTCCTCTCATAAGCGCAAGCACAATCTGAAGGATAGTATGAATCCTAGGAAAAAAGAAAGAAGTTTGGTAGAGTTAATGTGCAGGACTCCATATTCTCCAGATCATGAAGATGGGTCAGATGGGAAAGCTTCCAGTAAGTTGGTTTCATCATCTTCTGGAAAGAAGCGAAGAGCTATTGATTCTTTGGCTGATGACTCAATAATGCATGATAGAAGAAAAAGTATTGCATTGGCCAAAGTTTCTGTGACCACCACTCCACCAAGTTCCAGGCAATCCTTTAAGGTTGGTGAATGCATCAGTAGAGTTGCAAGTCAACTAACTAGATCTCCCTCCATCCTGAAGTGCACCAGTGAAAGACTCCAGAAGCTAGATGGAAGCAGTGACAAGACTGTTGACATTGATTTTGATGCTTCTCTTCAGATATCTGATGAGAGAGGAAAGATTATTGTTCCAGTAGAATACTCATCCCTTGATGAAATGCTATTACAACTTCACTTGGCAGCACGAGATCCCATGAAAGGATATGGTTTCCTGAATACTGTTATCAGTTTCTTTTCTAATTATAGAAATTCTATTATCACTTCTAGGAGAGAAAATGTATCCATGGACAGGGCATCTGCTGGTAGAAAGAAAAAATCATCACATTTCATCATTGGGTCTCCAGAAACATTTGAATTCGAGGATATGAATGATTCTTATTGGACGGACAGGGTTATCCAAAACAGTTCTGAAGTGCGACCATCACGCAGAGGTCGGAAGCGAAGGGCAGAACCTCAGGTTTTGAATGTTGACAGACAAGATTCCCATTTGTATGGAAACTATGGATTGGCAGCAGAGAAACTTACTAACTATGATGATGAGAGGAAGCAGGATCTGTCACCGACAGAACTTATATTGAACTTTGCTGAGGTGAAATCTGTTCCTTCTGAAACAAATTTAAACAAAATGTTTAGGCGCTTTGGGCCTTTGAGAGAATCTGAAACAGAAGTTGATGGGCTGACGAGCCGCGCGAGGGTGGTATTTAAGAGATGCTCTGATGCAGAAGTTGCCTTAGATAGTGCTGGAAAGTTCAACATTTTTGGATCAACAGTTGTTAATTACCAACTTTGCTATTCTCCATCAGTATCATTTAAATCTTCACCTCTTGCAATCGCAGAAGGCCCCGAAGATGAAACTTAGATGTCTCAACACTGCTAATACTCCAATTTGCAAGTCCTCTGTAAGTTTTTTTTTGGGCATGTAGACTGTTTTCATTTCAATCATTCCTGCATTTTTTAGTTCGAATTACACATAAATTTTTTTCTAAAAACTACAATCAATTAGGATCCTATATAAAAGAGTGGAACTTGTTAAAGAAAATATTTATTTGGTACTTTTTTTCCTTCAGTGTTCAGGAATATACTAGTGCAGGGTTGACCGCATTGGGACCTTTGCAGAGAGTAAACTCCAAATAGGGTGTGGATTTGTTGATGGGGTTACATGTTTGTGATGCCAGCTACACCTCTGTCAGTGGGTGACTGATGAGTTGGGTGCTGTTAGTTAAGTTCTACATTTTTATGTGGTTAAAGATTGAACCATAAGATGGTTTTTCAGTGGCATTGTGTGTTCATGTTTAAATGAATAATTGAACCATAAGATGTTTTTTCAGTGGCATTGTGCATTTATGTTTAAATGAATCTAAACTTTGTAAGAAGTTCAGTGTGGATTCTCCAAGGTCAAACAGTGGTCGTCATTGAACTCCTTGAAAGTTGAATAAGGGAAAACAGGGAGAGGGGCTGCGGAGAGAGGGGAAACTAGTCTGAAATTCTGTATTCAAATCTGATAACTGTGCCATATACTATAGCTACCAGTGTATTTATACCCTACGTCTGACTAACACATTATTACAAATTAACCTCGGCATAACAGAAAAGTACAATACAAACAAAATTCTAATACATGCAGTGTCCTAAATCTGCGTCAAAAATAAGTATGCCAGATAGGTGGCTTAAATGATGTAAGTGGTCCTCTGTTGTTTTGTCTAACTAGGAGGGTTGTTCCTATTCTTGGAAGCGGTGAATCTTGTTTATAAGGGCAATTTTTCTTTCCGTGAAGGCGTGGTTGATCCCGACTGCAACTTGTCAGTTGATTTGAGTTTTCCCCCCAATTCTACAGGTTCCTGTTTAGAATTTGGGACTTGGATATTACTAATTTTAATTGATATTTGAAGTGTTCATTCCAAAAAAATAAATAATTAAAATTGAACCTTGAAATTGAGTTCTTTGTTATCATTACATTACAAACTTATTTTTACATTATTTTGTAATGTAAGTGTATATGTTGGGTTGTCATCCCCCCCCACCCCCCACCTTTATCCTTTATTCATAATAGCCAAGTTTTGGGATGGGATACTAGGGGCGATGCAGGCAATTACAGCAACTACGAATACTTATCATCTCTCAGAAAACTGCTGATGGTTGTAAAAAAAATAAAAATCTATGAATAATAGAAAGGAAATGATGGTGCTAGTTGCCCCTTGTTAAGATTATATTAAACAATTCAAACCTCGGGAATTTAAATTTTAGTCTTAAACGTAATTTCTTCCATTGCTTGTATTTTTCTATTTATATTAAGTTTCATTTTGCTACTTGCTCATTCGGTCGAAATCTTGAAGAGATTTTTGTACTAGAAAGAAGCAATTTTGATTTCCCATATTTTATTGCTCCTGTTGCAGAACTTAATTGAGAGGTCAAGGAAACAATACTTGAAGTGGCAGGTTAGCTGAACCTACATCAAATAGGTGGCTTGATGGGGCTCTACGAACCAAATCAATGTATCTAATCTTTGTAGTTTGAAGGCTTTAAAATGGCACATGGCGATTCATGAAAATGTGGGGAGCAGATGCATCTCAGAGGAATTTCCACGAGAGATTTCCTTGTAAATTTGTTCATGTTTCTCTTTTGCTAATGCCAACTTCTTGTTTCTGTTGGTCAGTCTCTCTCCCTCTCTCTCTCTCTCTCTCTCTCTCTCTCCAGACATGCACACACACCACATGAAAGAAAATTTTCTTATGGGTGAATGTTTAAATGAAATGCTAAAATGTTTGCTATTATTATAAAATAGAATTGAATATATGGATCATTTTTAGAAATTTAATTCAATAGCTAATACTGTCCCTTGGGGCTTGTTTCAAAACACTTAAAATAAACACTCATTACTTTGAATTTAATAACTAATTGTAATAGTGTTTGGATTATTTTAAATAAGTTCTTATATGAGAAGTGTTTGTATACTTTCCCACTTAATTAAGAGAATAAGTAGAAGCCAAAAATCTTTATTTCTAGTCTCAACTCAATTTCTTAAAATATAGTCACTTTCCTTTTTCAAGCTAACCACTTATTTTTGGCTGGTTTCCTTCTTGACATTACCCAATTCAGTCCTGGCAACATCTTCTTGTTCCAGCTCCTCCCACTCGACCTGCAGCTCTTGATTCCTGCAAAACTATAGACCCATCCAACCGAGAGATTGATTCTTGAAAAACAATTGACCTGTTCTGAGTTGGAAGGCTATACCTACAAAAATGAAGTTAGAAGGCTAGGCACCTCTTCAATCTCAACTAGTAAGCTGATTCAATTCAATCTATTTTTGTTGTAGTATGCGATTCATATTGAGAAGAATAAGCCGTCGACGGTTTTGCATAGACCATTGATGGTTTCAGTATCGATAAGAAACCATTGATGGTTTTGTTCGACACTGTTTTTTGAATTTTGAATTGGGAAGATCAATAAGTTGGGGATTTGGAGGCAAATCCTTTGGGGATTGATACAGAGGTATTTATGGAACTTTCTAATCCCTCTGTACGTGTAGGGTTAGCATAAATACAATGTTGTAACCCTAGTTTTGACAGATAGTGAATTTTAGCTGTTGCTTGCTCTTGTGGACGTAGACATTCTGCTGAACTACTTTAATTCTTGTGTCATTGTTTATTGCTTTCCTTATTATATGTGTGATTATGTTTTTCTGTATTGTTCATCGTTAGTTGCTGCATTACACGATCCGGTTCCGCACGCATTAATTTGCACAACAAATTGGTATAAGAGCTATTGGTTACAATGATTGAGATTTCTTTGCGAAGTTCGACATTGTCAAGTTCAACGGATCTGGAAATTTTGGACTATGGCAGAGGAGGGTTAAGAATTTGTTAGTACAACAGGATATGGTGAAGGCTTTATACGGAAGGTAGCCAGAAGGCATAGACGACATGAGTTGGAAGGAATTAGAAGCAAAGGTTGTGGCGACTATCAGACTTTATCTGGCTGATGACGTGATGTATCATGTCATGGATGAGGAATCGCCGACGATAGTTTGGCTGAAACTGGAGAGTCTGTATATGTCCAAGTCATTGATGAACAAGTTGTATCTTAAGCAGAAATTGTATGGGCTTAAGATGTCAGAGGATTTGGATCTAAACCAGCACATCAACATGTTCAATCAGATCATCAGTAATTTGAAGCGAGTTGATGTGAAGTTCGAAGATGAAGACAAGGTGTTGATGCTACTGAATTTCCTACTTGTGTCGCCTACGTATGAAATTTTGGTTACAACTCTGATGTGGGGAAAGGAAACTCTCGAATTAGAGGAGATCACAAGTGTTCTTTTGGGTTTTCATTAGAGGAAGAAAGCCAGCGATGAGAATTCACAAGGTGAAGGGTAACCAGGAACGTGGGAGAAGCAAGTTCCGGAGTGGGTCTTGTAATAATAAATCTCGGTTAAGTTACAGGAAGAGGAAGGACATACGATGTTTTAAGTGTGGGCAAAAGAGGCACATAAAATCAGATTGTTTAGAGAGGAAGAAGGGGAATGAAGAAAATAAAGAGGGTTCATCAAAATCTGCGAATGTAGTGGAAGAAGGAGACTCAGAGAGCGGTGACGGGGATATGATTTCTATATCATTGGGTTCAGATCGTCTCACAGATTCTTGGATCCTGGATTCGGCGTGCCCTTATTACATGTCACCCAATAAAGGTTGGTTCACTACCTACAAGTTAGTAAATTCTGGTTTTGTTCTGATGGGGAATGATGCTTTGAAAAATTGTTGGAATAGGGAATATTAGAATTAAAATGTTTCATGGTGTTGTGAGAATGTTGTGTGATGTTAGGCATATACCGAAATTAAGGAAGAATCTGATTTCATTAGGCATTTTAAATTGTAATGGGTTTAGTTACAAGTTTGCAAGTAGGGTAATGAAGGTGAGTAAAGGTGTCTTAATTGTGATGAAATGGTAGAAATTACCAGGAAATATCTATACACTGCTAGGTATCACAGTTGTAGGTGGAGCTGCAGCTGCAGAGTCTGAGTCAAATAGTTCTATCGTGTTACATATGCGGTTAGGGCATATGGGTGAGCGTGGGATGATGGAGTTTCATAAGATAAATGGTGTAGGACGGGATTGATCGACCTATGTCCTACGGTTCAACCCTCACACAAGCACATACATTCAAAACACTTTAATTTAAGAATTGAATCAACCAAATATAAACACCATAAATCATGCTTTAGTTCACATGTTCACGGATTTTGAAAAGGTATATGACTTGTCCAGCAATTAAGTGCCAAGGTTCTTTCACAAAGGAATCAAATTAATGTTGAAAAGTTGTTATTTCAAAGATTCAAGAATATAAGTTCTATGTTATCAAACTAATATTTATTCAAGTGATTTAAACTAGTAAGTACCAATGTTGCAATTTATGAATTCAAAAGGGTTATGCAAAGATGTGATTTAATTTACTAGCAAGGGTTCACAAAATATAACCAGGCTTCGAATACAAGTGCTGAAATTACCAAGAGAATTGTTTGGATGACTTGACGTTGTTCCATACGTAGTTAGATCACACCGTAAATCCTTCGTACAAGCTTTGAAACACCAAGACGAACGCAGCTATGGAGTGTTAGGGAAGTGATTGTGTGGGTGTATGTTGGTGGTGGCCATGTGGTGTTGATGGATGCCGTGAGAGTGTTAGATGGAGGAGGGGATGATGGAGTCGCTAGATAGATTAGTGGTCTCTCACAACTTGATCTCCGAAGAGAACGCCCTAGCCTCGCACTACTCACTCACAAGGAGAGGAACAAGGTTTATAAGCTCAAGCAAAGAAATGTTTCTTCTGTATTCAACTTCAACTCCCTTCATCTTACAATGAGAAGGATATATATAGGCATAGCATAGGAGATAAAACATTAAACACTCTCAGCAACTCTCACACTAAAAGACAACCTAACAACTAGCATGGGAGACAAAGCATTAAACACTCTTAGCCACTCTCAACCTAACACAATTAATACTTACTAAAAAATAAGGAACTCCAACTCATAGGCACATAACTTATGCTTAGTTGTCTTGCACTATTACAATTCGTATTTGAAACTCAAACATGTGCCAAAAGGAAGACCAAATCCGTGTGGGGTTCATGTGAGTCTTGAGTTGGACTTTGCTTCAATACTTCACTTGGGTCTTCAAAGATGGTCTTCAAGCACCTAATAATCTTGAAATAACATATTCAAGTAAAATATTAAGTCAACATGATAACAAAGTCTTCCATCAAAGAAAGTCTTCCAATCACAAGAAGTAGACGATCTTCAATTGATCCCATGTGTTCTTGCAAAATAGATATAAACAATACTAGACATCTGGAGGTTCTCCATGTGTCACCATGTCAGCAAAGGAGTGGACATCGGGAGGTCGTCCACGTGTCACCAAATCAGCAAAAGAAAGGCGTATGGTATATTGATTCCCATCAATAAATCTTTTGAAGGGTGTCACAATATGCAAGCTGAATTTCTGCAGGTATTGTGTGCTTGGGAAATATAATAAGGTGTAGTTCAAGACAGCCATACGCAAGACGGAGGGAATTCTTGACTACATTCATTCAGATGTTTGGGGGCCAGTAAAGGTAGCATCATAGGGAGGACATATGTACTTCGTGAGTTTTATTGATGATTACTCACGAAAGGTTGGAGTGTACTTCATGCGGCACAAGTTAGACACGTTTGCCAAGTTCAAATTGTAGAAAGCTGAAGCGGAAAACCAGACCAAGAGGAATATCAAATGCCTCAAGTCTGACAATGGTACTAAGTACACTGATTCGAGGTTCATGGAGTTGTGCGAGCAGCATGACATTAAGAGACACTTCACAGTATGCAGGACACCACAACAGAATGGTGTGGTCAAAATAATGAGTAGAACTATAACTGAAAGAGTTCGGTGTCTCAAGCTGAATTCAAGGCTTACAAAGAACTTCTGGGTAGAGGCAGTGAATATGACGTGTTTCTTAACAGATCACCAAGGGTAGCATTAGATGGGAAAGTGCCAGAGGAGGTGTGGATAGGCTACGCGGTAGGCTACTTTGATTTGAGAGTGCTTGGATGTCCAACCTATGTGCACGTGTCTAGTGAGGAGAGATTGAAGTTTGATGCAAAGTCTAGACTGTGTATCTTTCTGGGCTATCAGAAAGGGGTGAAAGGGTTGAAGCTGTGGGATCCGAAGGCAAACAAAGTGGTAATTAGTAGAAATGTGGTTTTTGATGAGAAAATCATGTTGTAGCGTACTCAGGATGAAGAGAAACAGGAGCCAGAAAACTGTAGCAGCAATGAGCATGTGGTGCAGGTGGAGCTAGAGACTTTAGGTAGAGATGACAATGTTCAGAATGCAGGGAGTTCTAGTTCAGGAGACCAGTAGCATCACAGTATAGCTATAGACAGACTCAGACGCACTATCAGGCCACCCCCAGGTATGGATTTGATGATTTGGTTTCCTATGCACTCATTATTAGTAGTGGTGATCCTACCACTTTTCAAGAGGCGGTGCACAACTAATAGAAAAGTAGATGGATGGGTGCAATGGTGGACGAGATGGAGTCTTTGCATAAGAACCAAATATGGGGGTTGGTAAAGCTTCCATAGGAGAAGAGAGTGATAGGATGGAAATGGGTGTATAGGAAGAAAGAAGCAGTATCAGAAAAAGGAGAAAAATTTAAGGCTCGTTTGGTAGCAAATCATAGAGGAAATAAGTTGATTATGATGAGATCTTCTCCCCTGTGGTCAGACACACTTCCATCAGGGCAGTGTTGGGCTTGGTGGCGCATTTCGATATGCATTTGGAGCAGATGGATGTAAAGACAACATTTGTTCATGGTGATTTGGAGGAGCTAATTTACATGTTACAGCTAGAAGGGTTCAGTTAGCCTAGATAGAAACACTTGGTCTGTAAATTGAGGAAATCACTTTACAGGCCGAAATAGTCTCCGAGGCAGTGGTACAAGCGATTTGACTCCTACATGATCTGGATTGGCTACAGGAGATGTGAGTATGATTGCTTTGTTTATGTGAGGATCCTTGATGATGGTTCACTTTTTTTTTTTTTCTGTTACTTTATGTGGATGACATGTTGAAAGGTGTGAAGAGTATGATTGAGGTCAACAATTTGAAAATCTTGTTGAATAAAAAATTTGATATAAAAGATTTGGGTGCGGCCAAGAAGATTCTTGAGATGGAGATTTGCAGGGACAGACCTTCTAGGAGATTGTGGTTATTTCAGCATAACTATGTTGAGAGGGTGTTGGAGAGGTTTAACATGGATAATGCAAAACCAGTGAGTACTCCTTTGGCGAATCATTTTAAATTGTCTACCGCTTAGTGCCTGAAGTCAAATGATGAAGTTCATGACATGTCAAAGGTCCCATATGCCAGTGCAGTGGGGTGCTTGATGTATGCTATGGTTTGTACAAGACTAGACTTAACACAAGCTGTCATTGTGGTGAGCAAGTTTCTTTCAAATCTAGGTCGACAACATTGGGATGTAGTTATGTGGATTTTCAAATACTTGAGGGATACTACAGACTGTGATAACATGTTTGGCAGATAACAAGGTGATCTTTCAGTTGTGGGATATATGGATGCCAACTATGCAGGGGATTTGGATGACAGGAGGTCTACTACAGAGTATGTATTTACCCTTGTGGGAGGGTTTATTTGTTGGAAGTCCATGGTTTAGTTTCTAGTTGTACTATCTTCTACCGAATCGGAGTACATGATAGTGGCTGAGACTGCCAAGGAAGCGTTGTGGCTTACAGGATTGGTCAAGGAGCTGGGTATTCAGTAAGGTGGAGTTCAGCTACATTGTGATAGTTAAGTGCCATTTATTTGGTGAAAAACTAGGTGTATCATGTAATGACCAAGCACATAGATTTGAGGTTTCACAGGATCAGGGAATTGGTCTTTTTTGGTAAACTATTGCTTGACAAGTTCACACTTCTGAGAATGCAGCAGACATGTTGACAAAGCCTGTTACCATGGACAAGTTCAAGCATTGCTTGAACTTGATTAATGTCTTCAAATGCTAGAAGGGAGGCATCCCAACCTATTGTCCTAGATGGAGCTGCATGTTACGTTTTCGTTTTCTCCCAAGGGGTGATTCACCAAGGTGGAGATTGTTGTAGTATGTGACTCGTATTGAGTGTAACACATATAAAGAGAAAGCATGATGAGGAAAAATAAGGAAGTTGGACTGCAAGAGAAAATCGTTGACTGTTTGCATAAGTGTGTCGACGGTTTTAGGCTCAAGAAGAAACCATTGACGGTTTTGCATAGACCATCAACGGTTTCAATCTTGGTAAGAAACTGTCGACGGTTTTGTTCGGCGCTATTTTTTGAATTTTGAATTAGGAAGATCAATAGGTTGGGGATTCGGAGGCAAATCTTTCGGGAATTGATACAGGGTATTTAGGAAATTTTCTAATCCCTCTGTATGTGTAGGGTTAGCATAAATACAATGTTGGAACCCTGGTTTTGACAGATAGAGAATTTCAGTCGCCGCTTGCTCCCGTGGACGTAGGCATTCAGCCGAACCATGTTAATTCTTGTGTCATTGTTTATTGCTTTCATTTTATCTGTGTGATTGTGTTTTTTCGTATTATTTATCGTTAGTTGCTGCATTGCACAATCCGGTTCAGCACGCATTAATTTGCACAACAGTTTTGAATTAGATCTGTTCTGAATTCTATCTCAATCATCTCTCTAATCTCTCAAGTCTGATTCTACTCAGATCTGTTCTAAACTCAATCTCAAGTGTGTATAATCTCTCCAGTCCTGCTTTGTTTTGAGAACTTTTACTGAATTTTGGGTAGGTCATAAGCACCATCAATCCCTGATTGATGCCTGTTCATAACCATCATCAAATCTATTCTCAAATGTCTCTAATGCTATGATTCATAAGCACCATCACTCAGAATTGAGTATATGCCATTGATGTAAATGACATAATAAACAGAGTAGACTCAGTAGTCTCTGATTTTGCTGCATACATGGTGTTTGCAAAAATGTTTATATTGCTAATTCTCCTATATTTGTATCTTTTATTGAGTCGTGCATTCAATTAAAACTCATGGTTATTCAAATGTTATGATGTTGCTAAAAAATATCGTGGTCCTTGTAAGTTAATATTTAATAGATGTTTCTTTAAGTAGTATATTGTGGCTACTTGACCATCAAAGCTGTTTTATGATGGTTTACAAAAATGTCATGAATATTACACTTAGTAGAGTTTTACAGGAGTTTCAAGTCATAGTGAGGCATTTCCCGTCAGTTTTAGGTTCTGGAAAGTTTCTACTAAGAAAAAAGGTCTTTTTTATTTTTTTAATTTTTATTTCCCTTTTGGAATCTTGATATGGGGCTCTGATGAAGTGAGGCTGCATTTCCAAAGCAGGGAAAATGGTGCTATTAGATGCGTTGTCCCATGTTTTGTATTTTCTGAGCAAAGAAATGAGAAAAGCAGGAAAACCCACTTAAAACATTCACTACAAAACCCAGATTGGGTTTTTGCACTTCATATGGATAAGTAATAACAGTCAACAAGCTACAATCTAGAGTCATGTAAACTAAAGCTGGGGTTTTGGCAAGTGGTACTGTTTTTGACTTGGCACGTTAGAACCCACTTAGACTACAAATTCTTCCACTACAAAAGGAAAAATGACATGAGCCTTTGATGTTAGAAACAAACCTTTAATCATAGCACCTTCTAAAACCAAATAAACAGAAGAAAAAACGAAAGTAAAATAACCTACTGCGTTGAAGTTTGTTTATCTGCTCTACTATTTAATTGGCTACTGGTCAAAGTTGCTGAGTATAAAGTTTGTTTATATATGACTTAGTAAGCAAATGTAAAATTTGGTTATATAGGACAAAATTATGTAGTTCCCATGAACTTTTCTGCTAGTCATTGAGTAACTTCTAGGCTAGAAAAACTCCAATTGACATCCCCAAGAACATCGAAATGCCTATAGTGTTTAGTCATAAAAATGGAAGTAGTAGCTTAGATTGGGATGCAGGGGATCAATATCCTGGGTTTGGTGTGAGATATGTTGTTCTTCAATTTGTTCTGGTTGATTGATAGGGGTTCAGATTGTTTGAAGATTCAATTGTGTCTTGGCAGCTAGATGGGGCAGGACTGAAATACCATTATTTTCCTTTTTTAGTTCTCAATTCTGTTGCATATTTATGTTATATATTTTTTTCTCTATCAAAATTTAGTCATGTACGTCTTGTTTTTATTATTATATAAACCTACTTGTTTAGCCATACCAGAGACTTATAGCTTGATTTCATCAATAGGATTAACCAATATAATAGCCCCTTTTATCCCCTACCAGGAGAAACAAAAATTTTGTTCTTAGAAAGATTGCAGGAAGCTACCATTGCATTTAACTAAATGTACTATTCAGCAATCCATACTAATTTTTAATGCTAGTTTCTGTGGACTATACGACTTCCATTTAATTAGGCAAGTCTGGATATGATCTGCCTTGTGTAATTTTGAGTAACAAGCTTCTTAAAGACCATATTCTTGAAGTAATTCGTGGTTAGAGCTGCCAATGGCATTTTGCAAGTAAATGTTAAGTGCTTATCCACCATGAAAACATGATAATAGGATGTTATTACTAGAATAGCAATTAATAATCATACTATAAAAACCCATAGAATATAATTGCTTCTTCCTGAGGGCAATAGCAGGAATAGCCTCTGACAATAAAAGTCCATGAAAGCTGAGTTGGGCATTCCAGTTGCTATGATATACATAATCAGCTTTCTGGGTGGGGTTATATGTTTGTGACGCTAGCTACACCTTCTCCAGTAGGTGACTAACAAGTTGGGAGCTATTAGTTGCATCCTACTTTTTTATGTGGTTAAAGTTTGAACCATAAGACGGTTTTCCAGTGGCATTGTGCATTCAAGTTTACCACTTTTTAACAAGTTCATTTTGGATATTGAAGGTCAAACAGTGGCCCTTTTCAAACTCCTTGAAAGTTCAATAAGGGAAAACAGGGAGAAGGCTGCAGATAAAGAGGGAAAACAAGTCTGAAATTCTGAATTCAAATTCGAAAACTGTCCCATACGCTGCAGCTACCGAAGTATTTATACCCTACATCTAACTGAAACACATTATTGCAAATTAACTGCAACATAATAGAAAAGTATACAATACAAATGAAAATCTGATACATGCATAGTGTCCTAAATCTGTGCCAAAAATTGCTGGAAAGGTGGTCTAAATGATGTAGGTGGTCCTTCTTGTTGTTCTGTCTTACTTGGAGGGCTCTTTCTCATCGTTGAAGGGGTGAATCTTGTTTAGAAAAGATGTTTCTCTTTGTGAGAAGGCGCAATTGATCCGCACTGCAACTTCTCAGTCAATTTGAGTCTCTCTATGCATCTCCTTCACCTAATTTTATAGGTTCCTATTTTGAATTTTGGACTTGGATATGATAAAATTTAATTTGTAGTTGTACTTTGAAGTTGATTAATTGCAGTTGTTACATTACTAACTTATTTTTACATTCATTTGATAATGCTATATTTATCATTTTATTTGCACAGCTATATAATTTTGTAAAATATGTGGATATGCTGGGTTGTCTTTTTTCCTTTTTTAGCTTCATCCTTTCTTCATAGTACCCTAGCTTTAGGATGGGATACTACGAGCGACACAGACCCATCATCTCTCAAAAAACTGTGCATGGTTGTCAAAAAAAGAAAAAGAAAAGGGAGAATAAAAGAAAGGAAATGGTGGTGGTAATCTCCCCTGTTAAGATTATATTAAATTATTCAAGGCCTGGGAATTTGAATTTCAGTCTTAAGCCTAATTTCTTCCATTGCCTATGTTTTGCTAAAAATATTCATTTTGCTAATTGCTCATTTGGTCAAAAACCTTGAAAGAGATTTTTGTACCGGAAAGAAGAAACTTTGGTTTCACCAACTCTTCTTGGTTTTTTTTCTGTTGCAGAAGTTAATTGAGAGAGATGAAGGGAACAATACTCGGAAGTGGCAGGTTTGGTGAACCTAAGCTTCACCAAACAGGTGGCTTGAATCTTGATGGGGCTTTTACAAACCAGACCAATGTATCTAATCTTCTTGTTTGAAGACTTTTAAGTTGGCATATGGCGTTTTCATGAAATTGTGGGGAGCTGATGCATCTCAGAGCAACTTCCAGAGATTTCCTTTGTAAATTTGTTCATCTCTCTCTTTTGCTAATCGCAGCTTCTTGCTTCTGTTGGTCAGTATCTCTCTCTCTCTCTCTCTCTCATGCACGCACACTAAATAAAAAGAAAAAAATTTCTTATGGGTGGATGTTTAAATGAAATGCTAAAATAGTTGATATTGTTATAAGATAGAAATATAATATGTGGGACATTTTTAGAAATTCAATTTTCTTTCGTAACAAGTGATAACACGTTCTTTTAATGGGATACAAATTCAATTAAATTGTATTTTCAGGTCAAGATAACTTTCCTCATCACAAATTTTGACAAATGTTCACGATGATAAATTGAAAAATAGGTGTAAGAAAACAATAGTGACAATATTGCTCGACACTAAGGATGGTTTTTTTTAGCGGCACATAAGATGTTAGCCATTAATATGTTTATAATAGTTGCATGTATATCATCACTCAACAAAAAACAACAAAAAAATCAAGCCTCAAGTCCCACTAGGTGGGATCGGTTATATGAGTTATTTTCTGTCAATTTATGCGATTATGAACCATTTTTTTTTTATAAATTTAGAAATATTGAATTCTTACTCACCATCTCTTTTTAGGTTATTTTAGGTATATTCCTATCCCTTCTATTGTCTCCTATAGTAACTAACTTACTTTTCCTCACTATGCACTATATGGCTTACGTTGCAAGTGTCCATGCCATCTGAGTTGCTCCTCCCTTGTCTTGTCTTCTACCCAACTTACTATGAATTTCCATCAAAGCATTCTCATATCGATAATTTTTATTTTTTAGATATTTTATTTCTTTGTCGCCTAACATTTCGATGCATATAACATAGCTTGGTCTTATAAAAAAGAATATTATTATTATTAAAAAAAAATGAATAAAAAAAGGTGATCTAATGTTGTTAGTGTTAGGGGTGATTCTTATCGAAATTGTTCTTGTAAATAACTAGTGATCATATATTACTACTCTAAGTAACAAATTGAATATTAGTGATGACAAGTGATGGCTAGAAAAAATTGTCATGGTGATTGTGATTTATCTTTTCGGTGACACTAATTGTCATTATTAATATTCATGCGGTGATTATGCCTAGTTATAGTCTCTAATATGATAAAGAAATGATTGTTATACAGTGTGGACAAAAGAAAAAGTTTAGGGTTAATGCCTAATGGTAGATGGCGACTGTTGTTGTCATTAAAATTGTATTCTCTTGTATTAACTTAGCCAAATTTGCGATTTAGGCTGAGTTGTGCGATGGCTGGGTTATGAAGAGATGGGAGGAATTTGGGAAGGAACAATGGGTTGTATTAGTATGCTAAAACCAATGGTTTAAGCATTCGTGAATCTCATTTCTAGTTTAAATTAATCAATTAAAGATTTCTTTGGTATTATTAAGAAATGAATTATGACAATGCATTTATTTACTTTGTTAATTTTATGTTCTTTGGTTGGTTTTCTTCTATTTTTTTAATTAAAAAGATAAAAATAAAAAACCTATTTTAAATTTGATTTTGAAAACTTGTAGTTAAAATGTCAAGGGACCGTTTGGTATCACTCTAATAAATTAAAGAAATGAAAATAAAAAATTAGAAACAAAACTAAAAATTAGATGACTTGTTTGATTAATATTTATAAAATTAATACAAATGAAAAACTAAATAAAAATACTCATTTTAATTTTAAATCAAAATATTATGAAAATATGATTAAAATAGTAAAATTTCAAATGATACATATTAAAAGATTACTATAATAAAAATAAAATTTATTATAAATATTATAATTAATTGTTCTACTTTTAAAATTTATTTTACAATTAAAATTTCATTGGGCATGACAATTGAAAAATATTAAAAATATTTTATAATTAATTTTATTATTATTTTTTAAAATTTATGTATACACTTCTTTTAATTATATTTAAATCCGTATGATTGTTTAATTCTTGTTTTAATTTAAAAGTGTATAAAGTGAATAATATAATTCAAAAAAAATTATTTTTAGATATTAAAATTTTTTATAACAGATTGTCAAATAATTAAAAATCATAAAATTAGTTTTCAGCTTTTGACAAACAGATTTTCGCACAATAAAAAGTAAGTTTTGAAATACCATAATTTTGTTCAATTAAGTTAATTTTTAATTAATTTTAATTTTTAAAATATTTTATGACTTTTAAATATCTATTTTTGATTTTTAGTTTGTTTCTGGTTTGGCCGTCATATTTTTGACTATGATGTGGATCAAGCGATCCTTAAGCTTTTTAAGTTGAATGGTTTTTTTTAAAATATGGTGTTAAGAGCCTTTTTGTCTTTAAAAAAAAAAAAAGTAGAAGCAATGAGCGGTTTTTTTTGTTTTTGTGTTGAACTTAAAAATCCATTCCTTTCCAGTTTACACCTTAAACCTTGAGGTCCGGTGGCTGTTTTAATTAATAAGACGATCCATAATTAGGCATGCTGCCTCACACATCAAAAAAGATTTCCTGCACCTCATAAAAATTTGAGGTTGAATAATTCTTCAAAAATTGCACAATCAAAGTTACAAATCTTAAATTCAAAATTTGAAAAGTGTATTTGAGAAGGACAATGAACTACTAGTAGTACTCAATGGAATTAATTTATACAATTAAAATTTTGTATATGTATATTTTATTTATATTAATTACTCTCTTTCTTATCCATATATTGATAATGTAACATTATCAAAATAGGAATTAACAAAAAATTTCCTAGTCTTTTAGGTCCGTTTGGATCAAAGATTTTGGTGGGGAATGTATAAGAGAGGAAAATGAGAAGAAAATTCATTTTCCATTGTACTCTTTCCTTTATATTAAATACTACTAAAAATAAAAGTTTGTTCTAATATAATAAAAAATTAAGGAAAATTAGACATGAATGGTATATAAAACTAAATTTTTGTTCATTGATTTGATATTTTTTTATTATTTTTTTTCAATTTCCTTAACAACCAAACATGAGAAACTGGATTCCTTTATATGTTTTTTTTCCTTTTTTTCATATTTATTAAGTTCTAAACGGGGCCTTAAAATGTAAAAATTGCGAGGCAAGAATATCTACTATATATATATATATATGAGTGATGAAAATTATCTAATTAGGTGTAGAGTTTCAATTAAGAGTAAGAAATTAAGGGGTCGTTTGGTATCACCGTCAAAATTTAGAGAAAAGAAAATTAAAAATGAAAACTAAAAATTAGAAATAGAAAAATACAACTTGTTTGATTAATATTTATAAAACTAATACAAATTAAAAACCTAATTAAAAAAATTCTCATTTTCATATTTAAATCTAAATATTATAAAAATGTGATTAAAATAATAAAATTACAAGTAATAAACAATTAAAAATTTAAACAACAACAACAACAACAAGAAAACCAAGCCTTAGTCCCACTAAGTGGGGTCGGTTATATGAATTATTTTCGACTAATTTATGCGATCATGGACCATTTCTTTTTATGGATTCAAAGATATTAAATATTTACTCACTATCTCCTCCTAAGTTATTTTAAGTCTACCTCTACCCCTTCTACTGCCCTCCACAGTAACTAAATCACTCTTCCTCACAGGTGCACTATAAGGCCTACGTTGTAAGTGTCCATACCATCTAAGTCGTCCTTCGCTTATCTTATTTTCTATAGGAGTTACACCTAACTTACTACGAATATGTTCATTCCTTAATTTATCTTTTAATGTTATACCACTCATGCATCTAAGCATTCTCATCTCGGCAACTTTACTTTTTGGATATTATGTTTTTTTATTGCCTAACATTCCGATCCATATTGTAAGAATCCGAGCCGTAATAAATGGGTTAAATATCTAAAGAGAGGGACATTTTGGTAAAAGAGCAAGATTCGTCGACGAAGCTAGATTTCGTCGACGAGGAGAAGCCGAGGAGTTTCGGAAATCGGGAATATCAGGACTCGTCGACGAGGCCATCGATTCGTCGACGAAGTCAGTGAAGGATTCGTAGACGAAGGCACCTTTTCGTCGACGAATTCCCCCGGGTCAAAGGGCCTATAAATAGAATATTCTTTACTTACAAGTTAAGTAACTTCAAGAAAATCTCTCTCTCTCTCTCTAAACCTCTCCCTACTCTCTCTCTCTCTCTCTCTAAATTTTTTCGCCGATCGTTGATGAAATCAGAAATCTGAAGTTACCACGAGGATCGTGGAAGGATTCTCTACAACTTCTACGGATCGAAATCTTGTTTCAGAGGTTTTTGGGTTTTGGCAAAAAATCAAAGTAAGACTTTGTTTTCATTTATGATCTGGTAGTTTAGTAGAGAACGGTCTTGTGAGTATATTCTGTACTGTGATTTGTAGGTTTTGGAACTCGGTTCGCTATTTAGGAGTCTTGGAGTTCGGGATTTAGTATTCGGGGAAAAGGTAAGGGGAACTATTTTTATATGGGTTATTTTTAAAATCGGACTCGGTGGAACTGTGGTCCACAGTCTTGTGTGTGTTTTGCCTACTCATTTGGGGGGGATCTAACGGGAAAAATTATGGTTTTTTCATTATTACAGTTTTGGGAAAAGGGGGCGACGGGCTGCATTCCGGGTTTTGTTGAAAATCGAGGGTATATGTGTGATTTATACTGTGATATTGGGATGACCGTGCCTTGACTTGTGTAAACTGTATTTGTTTGAAAAACTATAATTTAGAATACTAAATGGGTGTGGTTTGTTTGGTTATATGAGCATGCATGTGTGTGTGATATGTTGGAAATGCTAGTAGGAACGCAGTTCCGAAATGATTCCAGGTACTGAGAGTGTCTGACTCTATATCCGATGGCGTGTATTTTACCACTTGTCATGTGGGCAAAAGTGTCCGGTCCTATATCCGAGGGCGTGTATTTTACCGCCTACCATATGAGCAAGAGTGTCCGACTATATATCCGAGGGCGTATATTTTACCGCCTGTCATGTGGGCAAGAGTGTCTGGTTCTATATCTGAGGGCGTGTGTTTATTGCTTGCCACGTAGGCAGGAGTGTCCGACTCTATATTCGAGGGCGTGAGCCTATTCCGGCAGATCAGGCCGAAGGGTGTGGATCCACTAGTTGTGCACCGGTACGATACCATGAGAGTCAAGGACTAGCCATGTGCCGGTGGCGCCGTGTTTGCGGGTTGGCTACGGGCCAACGCCGTATATCGCGGGCCGACTTCGAGCTGAAGGGTGTGACGACACCGGATTGCTGATCATGTGTGAGTGTATGGGTGCGTGTGTGCACTGTGGAAATTTGTGTATGGGTGCGTGTATGCACTGTGGAAATTAGTACTGGAATGCATTTAATTGCATGTATATTGTATCATGATAACACTCAAATGCCATACATCGATATAACTTGTGTTCTTCCTTACTGAGAGGTGTCTCACCCCTACTGTACGTACATTTTTATAGGTCATTCGAGTAACCGGAACTAGCGTCCTGGTGTAGGGAGCGTAGTGACCGGTGTACTGCGTTTAGCGCTGGGTAAGTGTTAGGAGTGTAATTTTAGTGGGTTGCCATTTTGGGATGTGTTGGGCACCTAGTTTGTACGTTTTGATAGAACCATGTTTTGCTCTTGTATAGACTCTGGTATGGTACTGTATATGTATATATAGAATGACCTTTTTCCGCTGCATGTATGATTATGTTTGGATGTGTTTAAGGTGTCTGGGAACCCCATGAGGTTGGACTCTCATCCATTGTACTGTATCTTTGGATGTTTGATCAAATGCAGAGACATGTTAGATTACATTTTCACCCTTGGGTCCCATTTCGGGGTTCGAGACGTGACACATGTAGCATAGCTGGCTTTATAACTGTCCTATAAAACTTCTCTTTCAATTTTAAGGGTATTCTACGATCACATAGCACACTTGAAACACTTATCCATTTTAACTAACCTGCTTTAACTTTATGCATTACATCATCTTCAATTTCTCCTTCAACTTGCATAATAGATCCAAGGTATCGAAATCTACAAGTTTTATTTATTTCTTTATCATCAAGTTTAACTTTGTCTCCAATATTCCTCTTATTATTACTAAAATTACATTTCATATATTCTATTTTATTTCTACTTATCCTAAAGCCTCTAGATTCCAATGCTTCTCTTCATAATTCTAACTCAGCCTCTACTCTGTCCCTAGTTTCGTCAATTAATACAATATCATCTGCAAACAACATACACCATGAAACCTCCTTTTGAATACTTTTAGTCAACTGGTTCATCATTAAAGTAAAAAGATAAGGACTCAAAGTAGATCCTTTATGTACACCTGTGACAATTGGAAATTCTTTAATTTCTTCATCTATAATCCTTACACTAATCATTACTCCATCGTACATATACTTAATGACATCAGTATACTTACAACATACACCATTTTTTACTTAATTGTTTTATTTTTAAATTTTACTTTACAATTACAATTTTAGTAGACATGACAATTAAAAAGTAGTAAAAGTATTTATAATTGGCTTATTAAATTTTTAATCATATTTAAATTTATATGATAATTCAATTATAATTTTAATTTAAAAGTATATAAAGTAAATAATATAATTCAAAAAATTATTTCTAGATATTAAAATTTTTGACCAAAGGTTACGACAATTGAAAACTATAAAATTTAGTTTTCATTTTTTTGATAAACAATTAAAAATTGGTAAGCCTAATTAACTACTCAATTACGGATAAAGTACTTCAAGTGGGTGATAATAATTAAACTTCTTAATTAAATACGAACTTCAACTGAAATCATCATCATCAATATTATAAGAATTTAATTAAAACTCATCCAAACTGACATCTAATTATTTAATCAATTATAATAATTGAAATATTGTGTGTGTGGCCCGGGGGATTAACATTTAAGAAAAAAATTATTAAAAAAAATGATAAGATGAGATCCCTACATATAGTGGTCAACTGTACACATGCATGGATGCATGTATGAGCCCATTACCATGATGCATGCATGAGCTAAGCTTGGTTGAAGGGTAAGATGGGATGGATGGATGGATGTGGATGAAAATGAGTGAGATGAGAATCAGAGGATGGAGCAGAAACCAGGGGAGTCGTATTGATTGGCAAATCCGACGGCGACGGGCCGACAGTCGTTGCAAGTGATAGGGAGAGGCCTGGGGGTTTCAGGGGGCTTGGGCTTTGTGTCCGGCTGCTTAGGAGGACCCACGCTCAGTATCTCCGCCATCTTGCCCGTCTTCCTCACGGCGGACGCCACCTTCACGGGATCCACTCCCCCCAGCACCGTCACCGTCCCCTTCTCCCCGTCCACCGCTATCTCGTTCACCCCTGCATTCATCATTTTAATTAATTAATTATCTCACCAGATATTAATTTTCAGCTTCATCGATCCTACGCGTATATATACGTGCGTACCTGGAAGTTTGGTGATGGATCTCAGCACAGCCATCTGGCATTTCTGGCAATTTATGTTTACTTTCAACACTGTTTTCTACATATTACATAATATATACACACACTCATTCACACAATTAATAAAAAAAAATATTGCAAAATTTCAATTAAGAGAGTAATTGATTGAGGACGAACCTTCATATTGGTGTTGGCGGCCGCAGCAGCAGCGGTGGTGAATTTGAACAAGCAGCGGCAACAACGACAGTGTGCTTATATATAAAAGGGGTAATTCAACTTCAACTTCTGTATGAGTTTGTAATTTCGTTTTGCTGAGAGAGAGAGGGGAAGAGAAGAAAAAGAAAAAGGTTAATTAGGTCAAAGGAAAGCAGGGTAGACGATCCAAAAGAAGACTAAGCTTTAGCTATCTAGCTACCTAATAGGGACTTTTTAATTCCTAGCTAACGTACCTACACAATATCACGCACATATATGTATGTTTTAATTAAACAATTAAAACCCCATTATTAATTAGTTATCTCTCAACAATATTTTTAAAAAATTATTCTTTCTCTTTTCTCCCTTTCAAACCTCGAAAAAATATTAAGGAAAAGAAATAAAAATATGAAGAATTCACATTTTCATGTTTGCTTATCAAGAAAAGTAAGAAAAAAAATAAATAAAAAACTAAATTTATGAGTAAAATTTTAATTTTATACATAATTAATATTTAATTTTTTAAAAATTTAGTCATTTTAAAATAATTTTTTATTTTTGATAGTATTTAATAAAAAAATTAATAAGGAAAAATAAGTTTCTTCCTTATTTTTTCTTTCTTTCTCTAAATATAATTCTTAATCCAAATGAACTTGCACTACTAGAGGGGCTGACATTAAGACCTAATTTGTAAATTTATTAATTTAAATATGTGACATAACAAAGATTACGTTTAATGAAGGAATGATTAATGATTTTTTTTCTTCCATCTCATTAATTAATCTACATGCACTCACTCGCCTAGATTTATTAATTACTAATTAAGGGTTCAAATGTTGAATGAATGATTTTTTAAAACCTTATCTCTAAGTAAATTAATATTTTGACCAACTTAATTTGGTAAACAATATTAATTAATTCATTAAGGGGCCTACTTATGAAGATGACTTCATAATTTAATTGAACTCAACTATAATTAATTAATGCTGCAAGACTTAATGAGAAAACTTAATTGTATTGTGATATATAATTATACTCAACTATAATTAATTAACACTAAGAATTAATTAAAAAATTTAATTGTATTGTGATATATAAATGAACTCAAATTACATTAGAATTAATATTTATACAATTTAATCAATCTAGCTACTTATACCTCACTTTGCTTCATTGAAGGATTGCACAATATCATTTCATTCCACTCTTAATTTTAGAAAACGAAGGATAACCTAATTATTTAATGCTCACCAAGTATTTGTGAAAGTGCCTTAGAGGGTGGAACATATTTGTTTACTGCGACGAAATGGTTAGGGAAAAATAAAAATTAGGTGTTCTTAGGGTCTTGTGTCCCTAATTTCTTCTAAAGTCTTATTTTGTAAGTTTATGTAAGGTGAAATTGTCTGCACGATATGATTTTAATAGTGTGAATATGACCCTAATGCATTTTGGGTCCGTTTAAATCAAAGATTTTTTTTAGGAAAAGGAAAGTAAGGAGGAAATTTATTTTTTCTTGTATTTTCATTCTCTTGTAAGTTTATGTATAGGTTAAATTGTTTGCACGATACCATTTGAATAGTGGGAATATGACCCTAATGTATTTTGGGTCCGTTTGGATCAAACATTTTGTTTAGAAAAAAGAAAGTAAGGAGGAAATTTATTTTCTCATGTATTTCTCATCTATATAAAATACTATAAAAAATGAAAGTTTGTTTTAATATGAATAAAATTAAGAAAAACTAAATATTAATAATTTTTAAAATTAAATTTTTATTCATTGATTTTGTATATTTTTTTATTTTCTTTCTCATTTTCCTTCATAATCAAAAAGTAGATTTCTTTATATTTTCCTTTCATTTTCTTAATATTTTCTGAGTTTCAAACGGGACCTTTAGGTTCCAAATAAGGGTGGCAAAACGGGTTAGCGGGTCAAGTTTGGACGACAAACGGGTTGAGGTTAAATAGGTTTGAGTTCAGGTTGACCCATTTATTAGCGAGTGACTAACATATAAACTCAAATCTGCCCGTTTAATAAACGGATACTCGTTAAGAACCCGTTTAAAAATATAATTTATTTATTTTTATTTTTTAAAAACATTTCATATAAAGTGATACATTTTTTGAAAAAAATAGCACTTTTTATTTTATTTATTAATATCTTAATAAAAAACATAAAATATAGAAAATAGTACATCTCTTTAATTAATATTTATTTAAATATTATATATATATATATATATGTGTGTGTGTGTGTGTGTGTGTGTGTGTGTGCTTGTGTGTGTGTAGGAATAAGATAAAGAAAATACTGCAGATTAGAAAATGATTCAAGGCACGTACAATGTCATTTTCCTTAAAACGTTATTTGCCCCCACTAGATTGGTGTGTATTGAGTCAGTAAATACGTTTTCAGGATACAATGAAACCCAAAATATGATCTAATATCAGTTTGAATTCTACACAAACGAAAACTGATCACAAACACCCTTAATATAATTTGAAAAAACTTTTTGCAATTTTATTTCTGCAGAAAATAGAATCCAGATTTGCAAAAGAAAGAGAAGGAGAGAATCATGAATTTTCTGTATATTTTGTGGAGTTAATTTTGTTTATTTATAGACAGAATTATGATTTTTCCGAAAGGTTGCATCTATTCAAATCGCGAAGCTGACTTGACCTCGTCGCACTTAGTGTCGACCTGGTCAAGCCTAGTCGCGCCCCTGATTGAGACTCTCAAGAATTAATATTCAATCGATGTTACCGTTGATCAGGTCGCACCTGATCTCCTGGTCGCGTCACTTGATCTTAAAAAATATAAGATTAACTTTAAGTCATCTGATCATGATCAATGGTCACGATCTCACAACGATACAAGTGTGCTTGTGTGCCAACTAAATGCGCCACAAGCGCCCTACAACCCACGCCATGCGCGCATGAGTGCGTATGTGGACGATGTGAAGCACCGTCCTAGGGTGCACTAGAGTACACACTAGCATTTTCTCTTAACGAATTTTAAGAGATTATTCCACCTTGTCATTTTTTAGTGACCTTCCTTTTCCACTTTTTCTAATGTGCAAGAAACCCACATTACATTAAATACTCCTCATGAATGTTTTAGAAAATTCATAAATGTAAGACTTTGAAAATTCACAAAATCGTATATTTTAGAAAATATTTCAACATTCCCCCACCATTTTCAAAATATAGATGAAAAATAATTTATTTAAATAAGAGATAATTTATGCATAAATGAAGGTATTTTTAGAACTTGAACCTTCACTTAGTGAACTCAAGAGCTTGAAAATTTCAAGTGTTGAGTCAAGTTTCCATCATTGGTGACTATGGGTTATGGATTTACGTCCCATCCCCTTTGATGTTTTTCAGACCATGTCTCTTTCAAGTCCTTTTGTTAATAGATCAGCCAAATTTGACTTAATTTTACAAAATCTATGGTAATCACACCATCAGTAATTAATTGCCTCACATAACTATGTCTTAGGCCAATATGTATGGATTCACCATTATATATATTACTATATGCCCGTGACAAAGTTGCCTCATTGTCACAATGTAAAGATATATGTGGCATAGACTTTGGCCAAATTGGAATTTCCAATAGCAAATTCCTAAGCCATTCCGCCTCTTTGCTATAAGAAGCTAAAGCCACAAATTCTGATGCCATAATAGAATAATATCCACTCACTAGTTGATGCATGATCATTACGATTAGTTATCCAATTGGCTTATGTGAATCCTTCTAAAACAGTAGGATATCCTTCATAATAAGGACTACTAGTATATCTACTAAGTTTACCTACAACAAATGCAATATGAGGTTTAGTAGAAGTCATAGCATACATCAAACAACCAATAACTCTAGGATATTCTAACTGATTTACTGCTCTGCTAGTGTTAGGATATAATTTCAAATTTACTTCAAAAGGTGTGCTAATAGGTTTGCAGTCATAGTGATTAAACTTTTTTAGTATCTTTTCAGTATAGTGTGATTGAGTAAGAATCAATTTATCTTTTTTTTATAATTATTCTAATACCCAGAATCACATCTGCATAACCCATATCTTTCATATCAAATTTAGATAACAACAGTTTCTTCGCACTTTCAACACTTTCAATATTAGTACCAAAGATTGACATATCATCAACATATGAGCAAATAATTATACCTTTATTTCTATTGAACTTACTATATACACATTTATTAGATTCATGTATTCTAAAGCCATTAGAAAGAATAACTTGGTCAAATCTTTCATGCCACTGTTTTGGTGCTTGTTTAAGTCCATATAAAGACTTAACCAATTTACATACTTTAGATTCATTTCCAGGCATAATAAAGCCTTGAGGTTGTTCCATGTAAATTTCTTCATCCAATTCTCCATTCAAGAATGCAGTTTTTACATCCATTTGATGGATTTTGAACTTGTAGATGGAATCTAAGGCAAGCAAGACTCTTATAGTTGCAATCCTAGCAACTAGAGCATAAGTATCAAAGTAGTCTATGCCTTCGTTTTGTGTAAAGCCTTTAGCTACTAACCTTACTTTGAATTTGTTAATTGTTCCATCTACCTTCATTTTCTTTTTGAAGATCCATTTACAACCTATTGGTTTTGAACTAGGAGGTAAATTAGCTAATTTTCAGGTTTTATTACCCATGATAGAATCCATTTCATCGTTTATAGCTTCTTTCCAAAATGAAGAATCTTGAGACTTCATTGCCTCTTCATAAGTAAGAGGATCTGATTCCATACTTGGTGAAATTATAGTTTGTCTAGAGTGTGATTCTCTAGTACCTTCTACTAAGTAGATTATGAAGTCTAGTCCAAAAGATTTTGTTGTTCTCCTCCTTTTACTCCTCATAGGTTCACTAGGTTAAGAAGGTTCACCACTAGTACAAAGTAGTTTCAAAGTCTCCACTGATTTATTTTGATCACTAACATTTTGTATGGAAGTGAACTTATTTTCAAATAATTCTGCATCTCTGGATTCTATTACTGAATTAACTCCTATAGAATCATTTGGTTCAATTACCAAGAATCTATAAGCCTTACTATGTTCAACATAACCAAGGAATACACATTCTATTCCTTGCTCACCTAATTTCCTTATCTTAAGTTCATGAAACATTATAATTGCTTTATAGCCCCAAATTTTAAGATATTTTAAATTAAACTTTCTTTTCTTCCATAACTTATATGGAGAAGTCCTAGTCCTCTTAAAAGGAACTCTGTTTAATATATGACAAGAAGTTAGTAAGGCTTCACCCCAATAACCACTACTTACTCCTGAATTCGACATCATGACATTGACCATTTCAACCAATGTTCAATTTTTCCTTTCTATCACTCCATTTTGTTGTGGAGTATATGCTGCAAAAGTTTCATGTATCACACCTATAGATTCACAATAGGCGGGAAAGTGATATTCGCCTCATCTATCCGATCTAAGACACTTTATATTAGTGTCACATTGGTTTTCAACTTTTGTCTCATAAACCTTAAATTTATCAATTACTTTATCTTTAGTATGCATAAGATAAACGTAACAAAATCTAGAAAAATCATCTATAAATGTTACAAAATATTTTTTGCCTCCTATGGTAGGTGTACCATGCAAGTCACATACATCACTATGCACTAATTGAAGTAAAGAAGAAATTCTAGCAGTTTTGTTAGGAAAAGGTTTTCTAGTTATTTTGGTTTTAATACATACACTGCACTTATCATCCATGCATGTCATTTACATATCTAGGAATTAATTCCATATTAGCCCTATCATGCAATTTTGTAGTATTAATATGTCCTAAACGAATATGTCATAAAGAAAGTGAATCAACAATATAAACAAAAACATTCATTGTAGTGACCCAAAGAATAAAAACATTTTTAAATATAAAGAGGGGGAGAAAATAGCAACAGAAACAGAAGGAGGCCGTAGAAGTTCCTATGTACAGATATATCACATAGCAGCAATTTATATTATTATACTAGCAATACCTCGAGATAGTAAACTCAAATACACAGTCATATTTTAAAGATTACATGATAGATAAATATATTCTGTACAATTTAACAGTTTTCTCATATTACAGTATTATTTTAGTATTTTAATTATTTAACTTAGCCGCCACACACTAGTAATAGCATATTTCCACTTACTGAGCGTTGTCTTATCCCAGTGACTTACCATTTTTTAGGAGATCCAGCTAGGCAAGCAGATCAGGCTCGCGAGTAGAGATTGACTTGAGCTGCCCTTGTGGGAAGGGTAGGTATTTTTGAGATAACAATATTTTTAGGATAGTCTTTAGATTGTAGTGACGTCACTAGGTATTTTGTATTGTAAATATGTTGTAGAGCAGTATAGTTTTCTGGTATATTATATTGTGTTGTATATAGCAGTTCCCAGTTTTGTGTACCGCTGCTTAGATATGTATGACAGACAGAGTTTCGAGCTTGGGATGTTATTTTCAGTATTTCTGACAGATGACATTTATTATATTCAGAAAAAAAATGTTGAATAAATAGCAGGTCGTTTCAGTTTGCTATCAGAGCTTAGGTTGTTAGGTTCTGTAGACTTTAGAATGGAGCGGGTACAGTACCAGAAAATAGGAAAAGAATTTGATGATTTGTTCTGTGGTTTGAATATAGGATTATTGTGATGATATCTGTGTTTTTCTTCGGGTGACGATTTCAGGAAAATCATAATAAACTATCGACGAGTCGTGTGTTTGGGTCGCAGGATTGGATTTTTGGGGTAGGAACAAGGGAAATAGTTTGTAAAAATCCCAAAAAGAGATATAAAAGATTAGTGGACTGATTTCCAAAAAAAATAAAAAAAAATTAATTAATTAATTAATCGGATTTAAAAGAAAAAGAAAAAAAATTAATTAATTAAATTTTTTTTATTTTATTAATAAAATATATTATTATTATTATTATTATCTCCTGAAGCTTAAAGAAGCTTCAGGAGACCTTTTTATAAAAAAAAATTCATTCATTCTTCTTCTTCTTCTTCTTCTTCTTCTTCTGTACTTTTCTTTTCTTTTCTTTATTTGCTGCAACGCAGCTCTCTCTCTCCTCACGTTCTCTCTCCCTCTCTCCTCGATTTCGTGACGGATTTTCACCTGATCGAAAATCCGAAGATACCACTGGACTCCATTCGCCGCTGCCGTCATTTCTACCGGAGCGAATCGGTGGTAGGAGCAGCGTAGGCATATTCTCTGGGGTAAGCCATTTTTCCATTTTTCTTTAATTTCTTACAAAATATAAGCCCAATCGGCAAACGGACACCACCACGAGAATCTAGGGATGATTCTCTACAAGTCTAGTGGGACGAAATTCTCGTGGGGGTGTCGGGCCAAAACCTCAAATTTGGGGTGCGGCGGTTATTATAAGGCTTATTTTTAATTAATTAGCATTAATTTAGAAATATTAAAATATTAAGCATCTGGGACTGAAGTAGGATTTCTGGAATTTAGGGCCTAGATGAGCGCCGCAAGTATAATTTTGGGACCCGTAGGCAAAATTTGGTAAATTAAGTGGGGATGTTAAATAATCGTTTAAATATTAATTTGAGGTATATGGAGCCTAGGGAAGGTTAGATGAGTATTATTTTGGAGAAATAGATTATTTAATCTGAGGAAAATGTAAATTGTAGGAGTTAAATTTCGAGCGCCAAGGGTGTGAAATTTTGGGTCCTAACGAATTTCTCAGTAGCCAGGTAAGGGAATAAACTAAAGCAGTTATTTTCCATGCAATTATTATTAATTATAAGTAAATTTATTTTCAGAAAAACATATGTTATATTGTTTATTATGAATGAAATGTGTGATTGGGAAAACACTGCTATGATGATTAAAATATATATGTAAGTATGGGATGCCGAAAAATCACGATTTTAGAATATGAAGTATGACTTTTAACAGCATATGTGTGGCATAAATATTATTTTATGTGAAAGATTTTACGAACAAAGCATAATTTCAGGTATTATGAAAAGATGAGTTATGTTGTGATGAATTTGACGAATATATGATAAATGATTTATTTTCAGTATATATATATATATATATATATATATATATATATATATATATATATATATATACTCGAAACGATTTTGGCGCGAGACCATGTGTTTATGTTATCGGCACGAGGTCGTATTTATATTATCGGCACGAGGCCGTATTTATGCATGATTTTGGCACGAGGCCGTAATTACTATATTTTCGGCATGAAGCCGTAATGATGTTATATATATGATCATGTATTATATGTTATCACAACCAGGATGTTAGTTTAGTTCAGTTCAGGGGCTCGGTTGTGACGCCCCGATTTTCGTATAATTTTTTTTTTATAATAAATAAATAATCACGTCATTAATCCACAACATCCACAAATCAACCATGTCAACAATCCTAGTACCATTCATACAACCCGACTCGCATTGGGTACCGGCTAAAAAGTATTTTATTATATTCAACCTAACAGCGGAAGACAATATACACATATCAGTCAGAATATAATACCCAGAGTATCAACATACATACAAATATTCACACTACCTTCATATACTAAAAATTACTATTCAACTCTAGGGGAATTACATCTCCCCTAGTCCAAAAACTCACCTTGTGTATTAGGGTCTCAGCTCCCTACTATCACGGAGCTCTATCACCCGGTCGGTCTCTGTTTCCTGAAAAATTTAGATAAATTGGGTGAGACACATCTCAGTAAAAAGGAATAAATTATTTACAGTGTGTGGCCAAATGAGTACAATTATAATACACTTTACTTTTCAAATCACCATTTCATCTGAGAAAATATACTGATATTCACATAAACATAATCATATAGATATACAACACAAACTTTTATAAGCTTTAAAATCATTTATCAAATTCAATGATTTCCAACACATATTTACCCGCGAAGTTCCTAAGAATAGGAAAGATTATCCGCCCATATAGGTAGCTTCCCTTTGCCCTAACATGTTATGCAGCCGGGTATGGTCACATCTGATACCCATCAGGACACTCACCTTACTCAGTAAGCCCTCAGGCAGAGAGTTTCACTTCGCCTTAATTATTTATATTATTAACTCACACTGTTCCATTTCTCAATTTTATCATTCTTTATTTCTCAATTTCCATTCTTTCTTTCATTCCTCATTTCAGTCAATTTAATCATTCTTTCACTTTTCATTTCCACTTTACTTTCCGGCTTATGAGTATCCTCGGTATCAAATACCAACATCGCGTCTGTAACTCATGGCCACCCTGAGGATCTTTCTATACACGCCATGCTTCTCCCCATGGTCAAGGTTGTGCGGCCCGAAGGCTGGATCTAACTACGGTTGGCCGATCTGGTTAGATCAAATATCATATCACATATCGCGTTTGTAGTACGACTGGCCGGCCTAATACCCTGATCCGGACTCAGGGGGCCCAACAACCCTACACAATGGCACAGTCGACTGTCACGCCACACGCTCCAAGAGTCCGTGTGGTTGCACTAACACCACTCGCAACGGTACCGTGCTAAATATCATAACCATCCAACAGGATTTACTACCACATACCCGCAATCATTATGCGGTATTGACATTTCATCAATTATATTCCAGTATATCACAATTCAGTTCAATATAAATATTCTCATCATTTTCTGTGCACATTTCATCATCTTGTAATATCATATATCATATTTCATGTATTTTTCACATTTTCCCAAAATACTCATTTCTCATGCAAATAATTTCCACTCACAAATAAATACCACATTTCATTATTTTCCAATATCAATAATTCACAAAATCCCATTTTCCAGGTAAAACATTTCTACTCATATAATAATACCATATTACATTATTTTTCACTAATCAGATCAATAATTCTCATTTCAATATTTTCTCAGAAATTACACATTATTATATTTTACACTCCAAAATTTCACAATTTACAATTACTCAAATGCAACACAATTTATCTGATATTTATATCATAATAATTTTCAGACAAAATACCATATGTTCAATTTCACGTATTCATTCAAATAATAATTCTAAAAACATTACTATATTTTATTCCCCTTACCTGGATTACTAAGAGTCTCGCTAGAATCCCAAAATCTCACGCCCTTTGCGCCCAAAATTTAACTCCTGCAATTTGCATTTTCTCCAAATTAATTAATCTATTTCTCCAAAATAATATTCATCTAGCATTCCTTAGGCCTCATATACCTCAAATTAATATTTAAACTATTATTTAAAACACCCACTTAATTTTTTAAATTTTTTCTGCGGGTCCCAAAATTACACCCACGGTGCTCATCCTGACCCTAAATTCCAGAAATCCTACTTCAACCCAAAATGCTCAATATTTTAGCATTTCTAAATTAATGCTAATTAATTAAAAATAAGCCCCTTAATAACCCCTACACCCCAAATTTAGGATTTTGGTCCGATACCCCCACGAGAATTCCGTCCCGCTAGACTTGTAGAGAATCATCCCTAGATTCTCGTGGTAGTATCCGTTCATCAATTGGGCTTATATTTTACAAGAAATTAAAGAAAAAGGGGAAAATGGCTTACCCCAGGGAATATGCCTACGCCGCTCCTACCACCGATCCGCTCCTGTAGAAATGACGGTAGCGGCGAATGGAGTCCAGTGGTATCTTCGGATTTTCGATGGGGCAAAAATCCGCCACAAAATCGAGGAGAGAGGGAGAGAGAATGTGAGGAGAGAGAATGAGCCTACACGCGCAGGAAAAGGAAAATAAAAGAAGAAGAAAAGAAAGAAGAAGAAGAAGAAGAAAAATCTTGAAGAAGCCTGAAACTTCTAGGCTTCAGGAAATAATAATAATAATAATAATAATAATAATAATAATAATAATAATAATAACATATTTAAATAATATAATAATAATATATTTAAATAATATAATAATATATTTTATTAATAAAAATAAAAATAAATTTTAATTAATTTTTTTTCTTTTTCTTTTAAATCTGATTAATTAATTAAAAATTTAATTATTTATTTATTTATTTATTTATTTTTATTTTTTTGGAAATCAATCCACTAATTTTTTTATATCTCTGTTTTTGGGGTTTTTACATCGGTACCGTAGCTATATTGTAGATCAGATATCTATGTCAGATTAGTGTTAACCATCCCACGAGGGGATGGGAGATGGATAGTCGATGTGGCTTTTAGTAGAGCGTGGACGTCCACCTGGCAGTCCGGACCAGGGTGTGGCGGGCTCATCGTACTTACAGACATATTTGACTCGGCAGTGGTCGGCCAACCATTGTCGGGTCCCACCTTCGGGTTGCATAACCCGTTATGGGGGGTAATACATGACACCAGCTAGCTATTCATCCTGGGTATATGTTTTCAGTATTACCGGTATAACAGATGTTTTATGTATGATATGACTTATTAGAAAATATGAAAGCATGTGATTATTCAGTATAATATGATGAACGTTTACGAAATTTGAAATGTACTGTATACGTATAATTGCATTAAATATTCATATTGCCACACAGCTGTATTTAGTTTATTTTCCTTTATTGAGAAGTGTCTCACCCCCAAACTTAATTAATTTTTCATGAGCTCCTGAGAGACCGACGGGTCAGGGCCGCCGTTGAGCTAGTGAGATTACCCTGTGAAAAGGGTAAGATTTTGTAATAGGGTCAGAGTTATTTTGTGTTTGACCCTAGAGATATTTTGATGTATATGAGGATGTATAGAAGTACAGTTTTATAATGTTATAGAAAGCTCTGGTATTATGTTTTATGATTGGATGTTTGAGATTTTATGTTTACTGCTGTTAGGTTTTCCGCTGTGTTCGACAGGTGTCCCCGCTACCCACAGGTTCGGGTTGACCATTTGATCTATTATGTGACATTTTATGTTAAGAAATTGAGGGACGTTACATAGTTGACAGTGAATTTGAAATTTTAGTTGGATGGAGTAAAGTAGATCTGTATAGGATTTTAAAATAGTGTTTTGTGTATTTTTAGGGATGGATCCGGGTAGCAGTGGTACAGATGCTAGAGGTGACAGACCAGGACCCTCTAGTATGGGAGGTGGAGATACAAATGTCATACTATGCAGCGTCACTCAGCAGGTGATGACTGAGATGGCCAGGAGTGGAATAGAGCGTGGCTGCACGATCGAGCAGTTTACGCGGATGAGACCTCCTTCTTTTGCTAGAGGACCTGACCTGATTGTGGCTGAGAATTGGGTTTAGGATGTTGAGGAGATCTTAGCAGTACTGACATGTACAGATGAGCAGAAAGTGGCGTTTGTGACATTTAAACTGATAGGAGAGGCAAAACGCTACTAGTGATCAGCGCGTATGATTGAGGAGCAGAGGCCGGATCTAGTGCCAGTGTCATGGAGTCGATTCAAGGATTTGTTCTTCGAGCAATATTTCCCTGCTATCATTCGGAGTGCAAAGGCAGCAGAGTTTCTATATCTGACTCAGGGGTTGATGACGGTGACATAGTATGTTGAACGATTTCTTGAGTTATACCGTTTTACCCCATATTTAGCACTAGATGAAGAGAAAAAGGTCAAAAAGTTTGAAGAGGGATTGAAACAGAGTGTATTTGAGCAAGTTATCAGCTTTCGAGCTTAGACATTTGTTGAGGTGATGGATAGAGTTGCTGTTATTGAGAGTGGTATGCAGAGGAGCACTGCAACTCAGGGTCAGAGGAAGAGGTCTGCACCTCAGGATTTGCAGGTGAGCTCTAGCCGAGGGCCATGAAGAGGAGATCACTATGGAGGTGGTCGGAGATAGATGACGGGCCGTGGTGGTTTTCATGGTGGACGGGCTGCTCCTGTTTGTCCTAGATGTGGCCGCAGACATCCAGGTGAATGCAGGATGGGTGAGGATGTCTGCTATCGATGTGGGAGACTCGGACACAGATCTTGGTTGTGTCAGGGATTGATAGCTCAGGCACCAGCTCCCAGACCATACTGGGGTGGTTATCAGACGCCCCGTGGAGGACAGCAGAGGAATACGACACCGACGAGAGTGTACGCGTTGACGCCGGGTGATGCCGATGCAGCTGGAGACGTAGTTATAGGTACCCTTGCTGCTTTCTCATTTATAGCTATTATTTTATTTGATACAGGTGCCACCCACTCTTTTGTTTCCGCGATATATGCTAAGTTAACGGGGTATGAGGCACAATTGCTAGATATTGGGTTGGCTGTTGCCACGCCGACTGGGTCAATGGTGAGATGTAGAAGGGTACTCAGGAGATTTCCAGTAACTATTCAGGGAAAGATATTGCTAGCTGATTTGGTGATTTAGATATGCAAGGATTTGACATCATTTTGGGTATGGATTGGTTAGCAGATAATCATGCTAATATTGACTGTCATTTGAAAGAAGTGATTTTTAGACCTCTAAGCGAGCCAGAATATAGATTTCTTAGTTTGTGGGTACGTTCTTTGCCACAGCTTGCGTTAGTTGTTCAGGTGAGAAAATTGATCCAAGAGGGCTGCCAGGGATTTGTTGCTTACATTAAGGAATCGCCAAAAAAAGAACTGAAACAACCTGATGTCTCTATAGCTAGAGATTTCTCAGATGTATTCCCAAAGGAATTACCTGGTTTGCCACCAAACCATGAAGTTGAGTTTACTGTGGATCTTCTATCGGGGTCAGCGCCAGTATCTAAAGCTCCTTATTGGATGGCCCCAGCTGAATTAAAAGAACTGAAGGATCAATTGCAAGAATTACTGGATAAATAATTCATCAGGCCCAATGTGTCGCCCTGGGGAGCACCAGTCTTATTTGTGAAAAATAAAGATGGGACCATGAGGATGTGTATAGATTACTGAGAAATAAATAAACTAACAGTTAAGAATAAATATCCTTTTCCTAGGATCGACTATTTGTTTGATCAGCTTTAAGGGACCCAGGTTTATTCTAAAATCGACCTGCAGTCGGGTTACCATCAGGTGAAAGTAAGGGCAGAGGACATCTAGAAAATGGCGTTTCGTACGAGATATTAGCATTACGAATTCTTGGTGATGCCATTTGGGTTGACTAATGCACCAGCAATATTTATGAATTTAATGAACCGAGTGTTCCATCAGTACTTAGACCAATTCGTAGTTGTATTTATTGATGATATACTGGTCTACTTGGGGAGTTTTGAGGAGTAAGAGCATCACTTGAGGCTGGTATTGCAGACATTGAGAGAGAGAAAGTTATATGCGAAGTTCAAGAAATGTGAATTCTGGCTGAAACAAGTTTCTTTTCTTAGCCATGTGTTCTGAGGCGGGTGTATCTGTTGATCCAAGTAAGATAAAGGTAGTGGTTAATTGGGTGAGGCCTGGAAATGTTCAAGAGGTTTAGAGTTTTCTGGGAGTGGCAGGCTATTACCAATGCTTCGTAGAGGGATTTTCTAGTTTATCAGGTCCGTTGACGCGACTTACAAGGAAAAATGTAAGGTTTGAATGGACTAGTGACTGTGAGCAAAGCTTTCAGGAGTTGAAACAGAGATTGGTTACAGCCCCAGTGTTGGCTATTCCATCAGGAGATGATGGGTTTGTAATATATAGTGATGCATCCTTGAAAGGGCTTGGGTGCGTATTGATACAACATGGCAGGGTTATTGCATATGCTTCTAAACAACTTAAAGAATATGAGAATAATGACCCTGTACATGATTTGGAGTTAGCTGCAGTGGTGTACGCTCTTAAAATATGGAGGCATTATCTGTATGGTGGGAAATGCGAAATTTTTACAAATCACAAGAATCTGAAATATTTCTTCACTCAGAGAGAATTGAGTATGAGACAAAGAAGTTGGCTAAAGCTTATTAAAGATTATGACTGTACTATTAATTACCACCCAGGAAAAATGAATGTAGTAGCAGATGCATTGAGCAGAAAATCAGTGGGACCAACACTAGCAGCCATGGAGATTCAACACTCAATTCTGATGGATTTGGAGAGACTCGACATAGAATTAGTAGAGGATAGTCCTCAGGGTTTTGTTGCCAGCCTAGTTATACAGCCTACCCTATATGAGAAAATTAAAGCAGCTCAGGGAGATGATGTAGAGTTGGCAAAGGTGATGGCTAGAGTGAGGGATGGTCAGGGAGAGGAGTTCAGCATATCAGATGACGGAGCCCTGCATTTCCGTACTAGGCTATGTGTTCCCGCTCATACCGAAATCAGGAGAACTATATTGGAGGAGGCTCACATATCACTATACACAGTCTATCCTGGCAGTACTAAAATGTACAAGGATCTGCGACAGTACTTTTGGTGGAGTGGAATGAAGAGAGAGATAATTGAGTTTGTCCACCAGTGCTTGACGTGCTAGCAAGTTAAGGATGAACACTAGAGACCAGCAGGACAGTTGCAGCCTTTGTTTATTCCAGAGTGGAAGTGGGACAACATTTCTATGGATTTTGTTACGAGGTTACCACCAGTGCGGTAAGGATTGAATGCAATTTGGGTAGTTATTGATCGTTTTACGAAGACTGCCCATTTTATCCCCATTAAAGTCGGTTAGTCCATGGACAGGATGGCAAAGATATATGTTTAGGAGATAGTTCGCGTCCATGGTGTACCAGCATCCATAGTTTTAGACCGGGATCCTTGTTTACTTCATGATTCTAGACAAGCTTTCAGGAAGCTATGGGTACACAGTTAGCATTTAGTACAGCTTTCCATCCCTAGACAAATGGTCAAACTAAGAGGACAATTTAGACCTTAGAAGATATGCTTTGTGCGCGCGTGCTAGATTTTTGGGGTAGCTGGACTTAGTTTCTACCACTAGTTGAATTTGCCTATAATAATAGCTACCAGTCTAGTATCGGCATGGCTCCATATGAGGCATTGTATGGCAGGGGATGTCGTTCTCCTCTTTTATGGGATAAGGTAGGAAAGAGGCAAGTTTTGGGTCCAGAGATCGTTCAACAAGCTTGTGACAAGGTCCGACTAATTAAAGAAAGAATCAGTATCGCCCAGAGTCGGTAGAAAAGTTATGCAGACACTCGCCGCCGAAAGTTGGAATTAAAAGTGGGGGATCGGGTATTTTTGAAAGTAGCTCCTATGAGAGGGATTATGAGATTTGGGAAGAAGGGCAAGTTGAGTCCTAGGTATATTGGCCCTTTTGAGATAATAGAGAGAATATGGTCAGTTGCCTACAAGCTAACTTTACCGCCAGTTTTATCCAGAATACACGACGTGTTTCATGTTACTATGTTAAGGAAATACGTCCCAGACCTGTCCCACATCATTAGCTATGCAGAGATAGAGCTTAAGGATTCATTAGCTTATGAAGAAGCACCAGTACAGATATTAGACAAAAAGACACAAGAATTACGTACAAAAGAAATTCAGTTAGTAAAAGTTTTGTGGAAGAATCACGCTATAGAGGAAGCTTCTTGGGAACTCGAGGAGCAGATCAGATAGAGATACCCGCAGTTGTTCCAAGATGTATAGAGGTAATAAGGTAAAGTATAGTATCTAGATAGTGTTTCTTTTGCAGGTACATGTATTAAATAGATAAAAGTAGTTATTAGTTTTATATATGTAATCTCCCAGAACATAGTATGTAACCTCGGTATTCCTCCGCCATAAGTGAAGGCAAGTAATAAAATAAGTAGACCCTTTTCCTTTATGTGATGATAAATGAAGAAACAGATAGTAAATTTTGAGGGCAAAATTTTATAAAGAGGGAAGAATGTAACAACCCGAGATTCTTACACAGGGCCTCATCGATGAACACAGGGAATTCGTTGACAAGCGCATAAGGGGACCTCGTATATGAAGCCACGCCTTGTCGACACGAAGATACTGAGAAGGGTTTTTGGGACAGTCTGAAATTTGTCAATGAGGGAGGAAGTTCGTCAACAAAATTATTGAAGGACTCATCGACGAGGTGACGTGTCTCGTCGACGAATTCAGCCCTATAAATAGTTGAAACTCATATTTTTTATCAATTTCCAGCACAAAACCCTTCTCTCTCTCTCTCTCTCTCTCTCTCTCTCTCTCTCTCTCTCTCTCTCTCTCTCTTTCTCCTACGACCCCCTCCCCTTCTCTCTTCTATCTTGGCCCCATTTCTCACCGGATTTAAGATCCGAGGCCACCACGACACTCCTGGCGAAGTCCTCTGCAAGTCTACCAAAGCAGATCGTGGGGAAAGTTGATTTGAAATTCATCCCAAATCCAGGGTAAGGTGTTTTATTCAGATTATGTCTTCCTTGTAGTTATAAGAAATGTTGTAGGTAAAAAAATATTGATGTTTTGCTCTGGGGGATATTGTTTTTCAAGATGTTGAGTTAGGAACCCTGTGGGTATAGGGCTAGAATTTAATAGGGGCTTTTCAGAATTAAGGTAAGGGAAATATGCTATGCTAGCAATTTTTATTATGTATATAGAAGATTATGAATGAGTGTTTCAAGCATGTATATCAAATTATTTTCTAAAGAATTATGAATATTATTTTTATAGTAGAAATTACAGAAATTGAGCATGAGACTACATTTATTCAAATGTGTGGCATGAGTTATTATAGTACCCTACATATATAGATTTTACAGTATTTCAGATATACAGATATTCAGATATTTTAGAATATTAGAAATGAATGCGACTTACAGTATATTCAGAGAAAAACATGATTTCTAGACCATAACACTCAGACAGATTATACAGTGATAGCATCAAGATGCTACAACAGATATACAGAGTACACAAATATTATATATAGAGCATACATATATTATATACAGAGCACACGGATATTATATATAGAGCACACAGATATTATATACAGAGCACACAGGTATTATATACAGAGCATATAAATATTATATATAGAGCATACAGATAATATAGCTCATAAATATAATGTTATGGTTTTTTTTGAAATCATGTTAAAAGCAGTAAAATGAGTATATATTTATATATATGTATACAGTATTACACGATATCAGATCTCAGTAGAAATTACAGACAGATATAATTATAGTAGAGCATGGTACCGTTGCTAGTTTCAGACACATGCAACCACATGACTCAGATAGCATGTGGATTCCGTCTAACCGTGCTAGGAGAGATTTGTAGTCTCCCCAGCATGCTGGGTTAAGGTAGTCGGTTAGACGATGACAGAGGTTTGAGATAGCCCGGAGTGATTGCAGTGGGTCAGGATCTACATAGATCATTACAGAGTGGTGGATGATAAAGATTGACTTACCTGGAGGACCGACCAGAGTAGGTCAAGCCTACGGGCCGCACAACCATATCATAAGGGGATATATCATGATATACAGATCTCAAAGTATAGCAGAAGTTCCTATGTACAGAAATATCACATAGCAGCAATTTATATTATTATACTAGCAGTACCTTGAGATAGTAAACTCAGATACACAGTCATATTTTAAAGATTACATGATAGATAAATATATTCTGTACAGTTTATCAATTTTCTCATATTACTGTATTATTTTAGTATTTTAATTATTTAACTTAGCCACCACACATTAGCAATAGCATATTTCCACTTACTGAGCGTTGTCTTATCCCAGTGACTTACCATTTTTTAGGAGATCCAGTTAGGCGAGCATATCAGGCTCGCGAGTAGAGATTGACTTGAGCTGCCCTTGTGGGAAGGATAGGTATTTTTGAGATAACAGTATTTTTGGGATAGTCTTCAGATTGTCGTGACGTCACTGGGTATTTTGTATTGTAAATATGTTGCAAAGCAGTATAGTTTTCTGGTATATTATATTGTGCTATATATAGCAGCTCTCAGTTTTGTGTACCGTTGCTTAGATATGTATGACAGACAGAGTTTCCTCAGTGCTCTTTGATCCTGGGATGTTATTTTCAGTATTTCTGACAGATGACATTTATTATATTCAAAAAAGAAAAATGTTGAATAAATAGCAGGTCGTTTCAGTGGCCTCGTCAACGAGCCTGAGATCCCCGGTTTCTCGAAATCTCTTGGCTTCTCCTCATCGATGAGCCTCTGATTTTTGTCGACGAGAACAGAAGGGACTTTGTCGACGAACTCTAGCTTCGTCGACGAAGCTTGCCCAAATTACCACTTTACCCTTCTTTCAAACATTTTATCCGTATACTACGATTTGGGTTCTTATAGGTAATACATGGCAGCTATCCATCCTTGGATTTATTTCACATATTATATAGTTATATAAGATGATTTACACGTACAAAGATATAGCATGACATTTATGTTACTTTTAAATATGTTTATTCAGTAAATTATCAGACAGCTTTCACAAATACAATTTATATATTGTATATGCTTATGACACATGAAAATACCCATGTTGCCACACACTGATATTAATTTATTTTCCTTATTGAGAGGTGTCTCACCCCAGCTCTAAACATTTCATGGAATCCTGGTAGAGGAGCGGATAGAGCTCTGCGACATTAGTGGTCACCTGATCTACCTTGCCAAAAGGGTAAGTCGCTATGCTAGGGTCAAATGGCTTTTTGGGTAGTGACCCTAGGGAACTTATGATCATTTTGGGATGTGTGTATATTTATATGATGTGTTTGTAAAACTCTGGTATTATATTTGGACGGTTGGTTTGTTATGTATATGATGTATATTTTCCGCTGCTAAGGTGTCAGTTGTATATGACAGGTTTATTCCCCCGTACCCACGGGTCTAGGTGGATTATGTTTATGATTATCATGATTAATGACATGCTATTATGTAAAATTATATATATATGGTAAATTAGGTAGGTCCTTATAGTTTGGTATCAGAGCCTAGGTTGTTAGGTTCTGTAGACTTTAGAGTGCAGGGAAAATAATACCAGAGTATAGGAAAGGATTTTGATGATGGGTAGTTGAAATATAAGTAAGTTATTTTTAGAGAATGAGATTGGGAATTTGGGGTTCTATCTTGTAGCCTAGAGGCAGGAGTTCCGTGGTTGTTTCTATGTTTTTCCTAGGGTGATGATTTCAGGAAAACCATGGATACTATCGTCGGTTCTTGTTTTTGAGTGGTAGGATTGAATCCTAAATTGGGATTGAGGATGATAAAATGAATGGTCATAGAAGATTATTTTTGGATTGTAGTGTGTTAAGTGTATTAGTGGTATTACGTAGCGTCACCCAGCAAGTGATGGCATAAATGACTAGGAGTTTAGGGGAACAAAGCTGCACGATTGAGCAGTTCACGTGTATGAAACCCCATCGTTTTTCATAGGGGCCGACCCATAAGTGGCTAAGAACTAGGTCTAGGACATAGAGGAAATAGTGGCAATCCTCTCATGTATAGACAAGCAGATACTGTTATTTACTACATTTAAATTAACTAGGGAAGTAAAGCGCCAGTGGAGGTTGGTGAGACTGTTAGAGGAGCAGAGGGCTGACCTTGTAGCGATGACGTGGAGTCGCTTCAGGGAGATTTTCTTTTAGTGGTACTTTCCCGCTACGATCAAGAGTGTGGAGGCATCAGAGTTTTTGTATCCGACACAAGGGCCTTTGATGGTGCAGCAGTATACAATGAGATTCATTGAGTTGTCTCGATTCGCCCCGTATATGGTGCTAGATGAGGAAAGGTAGGTAAGGAAGTTTGAGGAGGGCCTGAGGCAGAACCTGTATGAGCAGGTGGTAGGTTTCCAGGATCAGAACTTCTTAGAGATAGTACACAGAGTTTCAGTGAATGAGAGTGGCCTATAGAGAGGTGTTGCAGTACAGAGTCAGAGGAAGAGGCCCATGTCTCCAAATTTTCAGGTAGGGTTTAACTGGGGGCTGTGGAGAAGGTAGGATAGTAGAGAAGGTTAGAGACAGGGGATGGGAGGTCGAGTGATAAAAGATATATCGATGCCCCCTTCTTGTCCCAGATGCTACATGAGACACCTGGGATAGTGCTGAGTGAGGGAGGTTGTAATAACCTAAGAAAATTAAATAGAGCCTCGTCGATGAACACAGGGGATTCATTGATGAGGGTGCATAAGGGTCTCGTCAACGAGGATATGTCTCATCGACAAGAAGATATCGAGAGGGGGTTTGTGGCGGTCTGAAATTCATTGACGAAGGGTGAAGGTTCATTGACGAACTTCTTCGGGGACTCGTCGACGAGATGACGTGTCTCGTTGAAGAATCCGGATCTATAAATAGTTGAAAACCCATAATTTATGTAGAATTTGGTGTAGGAAACTCTCTCTCTCTCTCTCTCTCTCTCTCTCTCTCTCTCTCTCTCTCTCTCTCTCTTTAAAACGTCCTTCTCCCCTTCTCTCTTCGATCTTGGCTCCGTTACTCGCCGGATCGACGATCTAAGGCCACCACGATGCTCTTAGGAAAGTTTTCTGCAAGTCTGCCGAAGTAGATCGTTGGTGGGAATGATTCAAATTCCATTCCAATTTCAGGATAAGATATTTTATTCAGTATTTGTCTTTCCCATAGTTATAAGAAATATAGTATGTGAAGAAATAACGATATTTTGTTATGAGAGATATGGTTTTCAAGGTGTTGAGTGGAGAATCTTGCGGGTGTAGGGCCATAGTACAGGAGGGGCTTTTTAGAAATTAGGTAAGGAAAATATACTATGTTAGGAGTTTTAACAATGTTATTAGAGATTTTATATATTTATATATACCAGTTCATTATCCAGTTTTTACAGAATAAGAGTTTTTAATGTTTGTGTGGCCTGAGTAGATATTTATCTGATATAAAACTTATACAACTTTTTACAGCATATCATGCTATACAGTATATACAAATATAGACTGATATACATAGATATTTATTCAGATCAGTATATTACAATTTTTATTCATATTAGTATAACACAATTTATTCAGATTAGTATATACAATATTTAAAGAATGCCATGTTTCCTAATACCATAACACTCAGATTATACAGATAAATTACATAGTCAGATATACAGTTATAACATCTGTAAGAACCCGAACCGTGAGATGTGGGTTTATTATGTAAAAGAGGGGTAAAAATAGAATTCTGCAGACTTTGTCAATAAGGCCATAATTCGTCAACGAAGGCAGAAGGCTTCTCATTGAAGAAATTCAGAGGTTCGTCGACGAGGAAAAGCCGAGAGGCGGAAATTGGAAATATCAGGATTCGTCGACGAAATTCACATTCATCGACAAAATCCCTAAAGAGTTCGTCGATGAGAAACACCAATTTGTCGATGAAATCCCCCGGGTCAAAGGTCTTTATAAGGATATTTTGGGGTTGCTTTGGGGCTAAGTTTCCCAAACACTCTCTCTCTAGAACTCTCCCTACGCACTCTCTCTCTAGTTTTGTTTGCCGATCGATGCCCTATTCGTAAATCCAACGATATTGCGAGGATCAGTGAAGGATTCTTTACGTTTCTAACTGATCGGAATTTTGTTTCGGAGGATTTCGGGTTTCGGGCTAAAATCAAGGTAAGGCTCAGTTTTCATTTCTGATTCAGTATATGTGTAGTAGTACGAATTTAAAGTATGTATTGTACGGTGGTTTGTAGGTTTTGGAGTCTCGGTTCATAGTTTTAAGGACCTTAGAGTTCGTAGTTGGAATTCGAGTTAAGGTAAGGGGATTCTGTTATATCAGTTCATTTTCAAAATCAAGATCGGTAAGCTTTTAGGCTACAATCGTATGTATGTTATGACTACTTATTTGGGGAAATCTATCAGGTAAAAATATGGGATTTTCGAGTTACAGTTTTTGGGAAAAATTGGGGATTTCGGGTATCATCTCTACCTTGTTTTGGAAACTGTTGGTTATGTTAAAATTTTACTATTGAGGTGACCGTAATCCATATTTGCATAAATTGTATACTTGAAATTGTAATTGATATGATTTGCCGTAAATCAAATAAGTGTGGTATGTATGGTTGTATGTATTTGTTCCAGGTATTTGTAAAACAGCTATGTGGTGGCTAATTACCGTACGCTGAAATGTATAGGAACTTGAATTCCAAAATGATTCCAAGGAATTGTAAAACAGCCATGTATCGGTTAACTATCGTGGGCGAAAGTGGTCGACTTTATATTCGGGGTGTGAAATATCACCAGTATGTTCTGGCTGGTCACCGAAGGGTGTGTTCTACACCGTATGTAGCAATGTAATCACTATTGGGCCTGAGTCATCGCATTGTAGTTGCGTATGTAGCAATGTAATCGATGTGAGACTAGGTGACCTTGTGTAGTTGCGTATGTAGCAATGTAATCGATGTGAGACTAGGTGACCTTGTGTAGTTGCGTATGCAGCAATGTAATCACTATTGGGCCTGAGTCGTCGCATTGTAGTTGCGTATATTGCAATGTAATCGATGTGAGACTAGGTGACCTTGTGTAGTTGCGTATGGAGCAATGTAATCACTATGGGCCTCAGACATCGCAGCGTAGTTGCGTATGTAGCAATGTAATCGCTGTGAGACGAGGTGACCTTGTATAGTTGCGAACTAGTGTGACGACACTAACCATATGTTTTGGGTATCGTGTGTAGTGGAATTGTTTTTGTGAAAATACAGGAACTGTATGAACTATATATGTATATGTATGAAACTGTATGGAAATGTTTCGAACTGTATTGTGTTTTATAGTGTTATGAAGTATGTAAAATAACACTAGTATGCCACACACTGATATAACCTGCTTTCTTCCTTACTGAGAGGTGTCTCACCCCGAATGTACGTACAATGTTTTTCAGGTCCCTCAAGTAGCCGTAAGTAGCATCCTAGCGTCTGGAAGCAAGGGTGTCGTAGCTACTGCTAGTACCTACTAGGTACGGGTTTTTGGTATCCAGGTTGTCGAGAGGGTTTTTGTAGACACCTGGGGTATGTTTTGTATTATGGGAATGTATATCCTAGTTTGTATAGACTCTGGTATGTTACTATTTATGTATAAAAGACCTTATTCTGCTGCGTATTTTGGATGAATACGGATGGTTATGTGTGTGTGTGGGGGCATCCATTTGCCCCACGGGGTCGGACCCTCCTTTTGGTATTGTATCATAGATGTTTTAAATTTGATACAGAGATAGGTTAGGGTATTTTATTCACACCTGGGACCCACCTGCGGGTTCGGGGCGTGACAACATCAAGATGCTACAGTTATGATATTCAGATATTACAGTATTTACAATACAAAATTATAGTGTTATGGTTATTTTGGAAACATGATGAAAATAGCAAAGATAAATAAATATATATATATATATATATGTATACAGTATCAGATCCTTGAGAAAATAGTACAGATAGATACAGTTTATAGAGCACAATACCGTTACTAATACAGATAGAGTGCAACCACATATCTCAGATAGTGTGTGGGTACCGTCAAATCGTGCACGGAGTGGATGCAGCTCCCCGGTTCGCTGGGTTGAGGGGGCCGGTTTGACAAGGTAGCAATCTAGTTCCGCGCCTAGGAGTGGATGTAGTTTGGCCGGACTGAGGTAGTGTAAAGTATAGTAACTTACTTGGAGGGCCGATCAGTGTTAAGTCCTACCTACGGGCCGCACAACCCTGTCATGAGGGGTTAAATCATGACATAAAGAGTTTCAAGAAAAAAGCACAGTTATGTATATGTATACAGTTTTACAGTATTTGATAAATATAGTACGATATTAGCAGTATGAAAAGTAGAAAGTTCAGATGATACAGTTATATTTTAAACTACGATAAATGTAAGATATGTTTCATAGACTTATCATTTTATACAGTTCATATGTTATCAAAATAGAATGCAACTTAGCCGCCACACACTAGTAATAGCATATTTCCACTTACTGAACGTCGTTTCACCCTATTACTTTAACATTTTTCAGGTGAGCCAGTTAGGCGAGCAGATCAGGCTTGCACATAGAGTGATTACTTATTTGCCCTGTATATAGGGTAAGTTGTATAGAGTATTGTATTTTGGGGTAGATGGTATTGGAGAGAGATGTAAAATATAACTATGGTCTAGAAATACTGAATTCTGGTATTATATGTATGTATATGGCTGTATAATTTATGTTTTCCGCTGCATAGGTATGTTTATAGTATTCAGGAATATCCTAGTGCCCTTTGAGGCCTAAGATTACATAGCAGGGTATCAGAGCAGTTCATATGTGTTCATTTAAAAAAAATGATTTAATTTTGAGGTCGTTACATTTTGGTATCAGAGCCTAGGTTGGTAGGTTCTGTAGAATCTAGAGTACAGCAGGAAACAATATCAGAATATAGGAAAAAAATTTGAGATTTTGTTATGTGATCTGGATATAGGATTTTCGTGGAGTTCTTATGGGAAGGCTCCCGAAAAGAAAGGTGCACCTTGTTGATATGGGTAGTAACATCTAATCCTTTTAAGTCTTTCTTCCATGGGGTATCACATTAATATTAGTGTGGCTAACATGAGTTTTGGTGTATACAGAAAACATCCCATTCTCCATTTAACCGAAAATAACATTTATACATTATACTCACCCTGCACAGTTGAAAATACCCTTTTTCATTTCCACAGTGTAAACCAATTCAATAAATAATAACACCATTTAGATAAATGAACATATATGCGTAAAAGACACTCCCTATGACTAAACGACATGCTTAACACCCATGACGGGTTGTATGGCCCTAAGGCTGGACTTAGCCCTAGGGGATCAACCCAAACAAAGTTAAAGTATCCATCTCTTAATTCACTTGTAGGCATCCGCAACCTAGTTGTAGGTCCGATTGCCTTATCACTTCTTGGTCCGGACCCTAGGGAAGGTACAACCTCTACTTAAGTTAATTGGCTGAAACCACCCTATACCTTTCAGTACAGTGTGGGCGCACATGGCCAAATAATAATTTCCTAGTAACGATTCCGTGCTCATAATACAACTGGTCTTCATGATTCTTATACCATATCATGCAATTTAAATAATAAATTTGTAGTATAAATTTCATTCTGTATAAAATCTGCCATTTCACAAAACCCGGCACCAACCGTCAAATAAACCCAGCTCTCAGCCGTCATATACCACCCGACCCTTAGCCATTAAATAAAACTCAATTCATAGCCGTTAAATACAACCCGATCCTCAGCCGTTAAATAAAACTCGGCTCACAGCCATTAAATAAAACTCAGCATTTCACAAAGGTAGTTCTAGTATTTTCACAAACAATTCATTATTTCACAACCATACCCAAATTCAGTTATACCATAGCTCATACCGATTATTCACCTGCCACACAATTTCAATATTTGAATATAGCCATTTAAATAATCAAGAAAACATAGTTTGAAGTTCGTAAGATAAAACCTAGTTTTCCACCGTCGTTTTATCCAAAATACCATATCATATATCCTTAATTTATAAAGTCCACTTTCAACGGTCGATTTTCGAAATAACCCTTGAAATCATAAATATACATACATATATATACAACAGTTTAATCGGTTCAACTTAATAAAAAACCTAACTTAACTTAATCCCCTTACCTGTTTATTGAGAGAGTTTCTACGACGCTCCTAAAGCCCAACCCACAGCAACACGGGCTCAAAAACTCTGAAAACACATTTTCCTAGTTCAAACAACTCCACCATAGAATAATAATCATTAAACATCCCTAGGCCCATACACCCCATTTAATCAGTTAACTGCTAAATACATAACTCACTTCTACCCTTACCTCAACTTTGGAGTGATGCATGGAAAACCTCAAAACGCACTTCCGTTCCGGTGAACTTGTAGAGAATTGCCCCCAGATCCTCGTGGCGACTTTTGATCGTCGATTCAGGCAACGAACGACGAGAAATTGAAAAGAGAAGGGCGAGATTCATAAGTTTAGAGAGAGAGAGAGAGAGAGAGGGAGATTTGTTTTCTTAACCAAGAAGTAATTGAAAACCTATTTATAGGCCGTTGACTTGGCCAGTTTTGTTGACGAAATGGATCATTCATTGATGAATTGTAGAAGAACATTTGTCGACGAAAGCAGGGGTTCGTCGACAAACCATAAACCTGAAATTTCTTGTCGCTCAGAATTTCTTCTTTGACAACGCCTGAACTTCCTTGACGAGTCACAAAAGGGAACTCGTTGACGAATCCGACGAAAACAAGGGATTCGTTGACGAGTCCTACTGCTTTACCTTTTTAAATTTTCCTTTCTTCTTTTCTTATTTGTTTTTTTTTTTTTTTTGAGTTCAGGTTTCTACATATAATTTGTGGAAGCTTTAAGTAAGAAAGAGAAGGAGAGAATCATGAATTTTATTTATATTTTGTGGAGTCAATTATGTCTCTTTATAGACAGAGTTATGCCTTTTCTGAAAAGTTGCATTTGTTCAAATCGCGAAGCAGATTTGACTTGGTAGCACCTGGTGTCGACTTGGTCGAGCCCCTGGTTGAGACTCTCAGGAATTCAAGTTCAGTCAATGGTACAGTCGACCAGGTCGCACCTAGTCTCCTGGTCGCGCCACTTGATCTTAAAAAATATAAGATTAATTTTAAGTCATTCGATCATGATCAATGATCACGATCTCACAACGATGCAGGCGTGCATGTGCGCTAACTAAATGTGCCACTAGTGCCCTACAACCCATGCCACCTGCCCGCAAATGCGTATGCAGATGGTGCTATGGTGCACTAGAGTACATATTAGTATTTTTTCTTAATCAATTTTTAGAGATAATTCCACCTTGTTTTTTATTAATGACCTTTCCTTTTTCTCTTTTTCCAATGTAGGACAAACACACATTACATTAAATACTCCTCATGAATGCTTCAAAAAATCATAAATGAAAGACTTTAAAAACCCACAAAATCGTATATTTAAGAAAATATTTCAACAACGGGTCACCTTATGCTAAACCCAGACTCGATTTAAATAGATGGGTCACAGGTTACCTGTGAAATTTCAACGTGTTTTGCCACCCCTAGCTCCAAGTGAGAACTTAATATTTTTCCAATTTCAAATAAATATTATAATTTTTTAAGTTTTGGATGCGATTTACCTCATAAGCTATAATCTTGGAAAACAATAATTAATTTTGACCTGTGTTTGGGAACATTAAGTTCCAATCTTATATCGTTTTGTACAAATTTAGACTAAGATATTATAAAAATATATAATTTTTAAAAAAATTCATACAAATCTAAATTCAAAAATTCTTGCTTCCAACATTATTGAACATCCCATTGGAATTTATCTCCTTAACAATGTCAAATTGGAAGAAATCCTTTATTGGAGGACCGAATCTTAGTGTCTCAATGGGGAGCCGGAAGACAAATCATTGGCTTAAATTTAATAAATCCACCCCTATTAAAAAATTATTAAGAAAAAAACAAACGAACAATAATTTCGTATTTGCAAGAATAGCTGGTGAATAATCGTTTTCATTTTTTTTTTTTTTGGATCGTTTGGCCTTTTTCATTTTTGGACACAAGAGGTAGGTAGGGCGTGTTTGGTAGTTGGGTCCGGGGCGGTGTACTGGTCTGCTCTGCAGGTAGCGGAATAAATACGTGCGACGTGTGAAGGAATCTGTGGTGGAGCAAACAAAGCTCGCCTCCATTGAGTTGTCAAAATGTCAGTCCACATTTGCGGGCCCAAACGACACTCCTACATGCCGTTTCACCTGCATATTCTTCGGCGGCCCATTTTCTCTTTCTGATTGCGACTCTTCGCTGCTTTTCCTTTTTCCGGATATGATATTTTCTCTTCCCGTCTTCCGGGCGGACCGGTGCCCCGTCCGATTTGGGCCAGATTTTTGTTTTATTTATTTTTAAAAAAGATTGTTTTTTATTTAGGAGAGAGAGAGAGAGAGAGAGAGAGAGGGCTTGGCCGTTTGAGGTAGAGGAAGCAAGGTATCAGCAGCATCGTCACTCCTTTGGCTGTTTCAGTTCAGTCTCTCTCTCTCTCTCTCTCTCTCTCTCTGTGCCTCGCTTCAGTTTCTTCTGCAAGTAGAGCAATGCTCTGGTAATGGATCTCTGATTCTCTCTTCCACCGGTTACTCTCTCTGCCTCCTTCTCTATACGCGCGCGTATTCCTTTAATTTGTTGTGAATTTTGATTATCATATGTGTTCTGAGTGATTATTATTACTATTGTTATTGTTATTTTGTTATGAATACGTCCTGGACCCCTGGTGGATGATCCGTATTGCGATGTTTCCACGCATGGTAACCGCTTTTGTAGTTGTTCTGTTCTCAATTCCTTGCGGCTCTGCTGGTGTACTGTACGGAAGGCTAGTGTTTTAGTCAATTAGGGTTTAGTTTCACGAGACGTTGGGGTTTGTGCTCGTTTTAGTTAATTAATTGCTTCTTTTTTTTCTTTTTTTCTCGTCTAGCATTCTTCTTGCTGGATTTGGGGATGAATTGTATCCGGACGACAATTTTTATTGGTTAAAGGATTATGAGATGACAGGGAAGTAGTAAACATTATGCGAAGACAGGGGAGTGGTAAATTACCCTAAGGCTGTACTTGGGAGCATGCAGTTTGAACCTTAGATTTGGATTAAAATGCAATAGAGATTTGTATTGTGTTTTGCTCTAATTCTCACAGTTGAAAATCCGAGCTCAAATCCATGCTTCTAAATATGAAAGTGTGAAGCTATGTTGTGTCCTCTATGTCGGGATCTTATCTGCCTTAGCAAATATTTCGAAAAAGTTATGGGGTTGTTAAATTGTGGAGGGAGTTTGTACTTTTCATAACTAATTATTTAAAAATTAATATAATGTCATGTTATTTGTGAATTTTTCTATAGTTATATGGAGAACTCAGGAAATAACAAAAAATATTCAAAAAATATTTTCCAAGTTTCCTATTCAGAGAACTGGAAATAAGGGGACATCTTTGCAATTCTTATGAAAACTGAAAATGGAAACTAAAAACCATTCTCTACTGCTAAACTGGCCCTGTGTGTTTTATTGACCAACAGCTTACCGTTTACATATGAATACACAGATGAACAAAGAGAAAGAAAGCTTATGAATACAAAACTAAAGACAAAAAATGCAAATACAATCCATTGAATACAAAGCAATCCAAATTATGAGGAATACAAAGTCCATTATATTAGAAAACAAAAACAAGTACAATATTTTAGACAGGCTGTTTCCAACATCCTTGAATTACAATCACAGTTAAAATTTGAAATTTCTGGAATTCCTCTCTTCATTGTTCATGTCATGAATTTGGAACACGCTTCCTTTCTATTACTAATTCATGATGATTTTTCAGCTTCAGCTTCCTTTCTAAATCTAAATTATGATGATTCTTATTGTCTTGCTGATTTTTTGGTAGCCCCATTGTACTTCTTTTTCACACACACACACAGGGCACCTGCTCAGTCGGTGACCAGCAATGACCTGTGACAGGAACTGCGAGAGGCTTTCAGAGGGCAAAAGGGGAAGATGGTAGGGTTGCCTTTGTTTTTTCAGGGGCCAGCAACTACTGGATGCTGTTGGGGCTGTGAGAGGCTGCAAGATGGGGGAGGGAGAGACGGTGTTGTAGAGAGAGAGAGGAGGAGGAGGAAGAGTAGTGCCACATGGGGAAATGTAAACCATTGCCACAGGTGGGCGAGGGCATCGGGAAACCTTCATGGTTTTTAAAATATTTTTTAATGTTTTTTTAATAATTTTTTAAAGGAGGTGTAGTGAGAGTGCCTGTAGAAGTGAAAACAGCATAATCATGGGTGAAATGCAGGAGAGAAAATGAATGAGAATGCAAGGATTGGGATTCTCAGGCTCTCAGCACAAACAAAAACAAAACATTTTTATATGTATTATATAGAATTATGAATTCTGATGATTATATATATTTTTTGAATGCTTTTATTGTTTTTTTTTTATTGTAACTATTTCCTTGTTCAGAATCCATATGACATGTTTCTGCTTATGGCAGCAAATTTTTTTTTTTTTTTCTGTCTGCTTCTCAATTCTCCTGCGCTGCTAGTATTTTAGTTAAATTGGTGTTTAATTTAATGAGTTGGTTGGCTTTGTTGCCCAGATAATTAAGTGCTTTGTTTTCTATCCTGACAGTTCTCTTTGTTGGATTTGGGGATGAATATAGATTAGAGACGAGGATTTTTTGGCATTCCAGCAACAAGTTTTACCTGAGCAATTTAACATTTATTTGGACTGGCGGCCCCCCTTGGTCAAAGCAATTAAGTAGTAACAATTATGAGAAGACAGGAGTAGTAAAATTACACTAACTCTGTATTTGTTAGATGGCCACTTCACTAAAAGCTTAAGCTCATAAGCTATTAGGTTGTCGGCCGACCATGGATATCAATCCTTAACACTTCCTTGCATGTGCAGCCTGATCGCGTGTAGAGATAAAAAAGAAATGATAAATAACTCACTGGTGTAGGAAAAGAAGCCGGACCCTGGGTAGATCCTTGTTGGATATTAATTGAGGAAAGAATTGGATCAAGGCATTGTTGTGTTTAGTTAATCAGTTTATCACATGTGTTTAGATTAATTAGTAGTGGGATTACGTCTTTTAGGGGTTTTTAATGGTAACTTAAAACGTTCTACTTTAACAAAGTTAGTAAGGCCCTTGGGGAAACCAGCCAAGTGAAAGCAATGAGCCATGTATAGGGCAGCTATAACACTCTTCAAGGAGAAGAATCATGAATTAACGATGATTTCTTCATCTATAAAACCAGCTAAAAGCATAGACACACAACAGAAAACATCCACACAATATTGATTCTAGGTGGGTTAGGGGCTTCAGAACAAGGGAGTTGCCAGCAGTGAGTGCAAGAGCAAATTTTGAGACAAGATTGATAGTTGAATGGTGGATTGGTGGTATAGCTTAAACAACGACAAATGGAATCTGCATTTAGTCAAAAGCAAAGATCATATAAACCACTATGAAAAATTGTGTAAACATGACAGCAAAATATGTCTTATTGAATTAGTCAATTGGAATTCAGAAAGCATGAAGAAAATTTACACTAAAAAGGAAGCTTATTAACAAATGAGCTATTACAATATCATTGGGAGTGTTTGTGTAGTTTCTTGTATATTAGGGTTTCGTATAAATAGTGTATGAGAGCCATATAAGAGGTGGTTATTGTTGAATTTGAAATTGAATTGTTTTCCCTTCAATTGCATCTCCTTCTTCCTCTCTTCTTTTTCTTCTTTCTTCTTCTTCTTCTTCCCTTCTCCAATCCTCTATTTCTCCCAAATTCTTTCTCCCCTGGGGAGTACCTTGGTGCTGTTCTGTTCATCTCTCCTCCCTCCCTTTATTTCTATTCTAATTTCTCTCTTGGCGGTAGTTCCTTGATGCTGTCCTGCATCACATATGCTACAGGGAGTGAGATAGCTTTTGACAACCACCAATAAATGTGGGCAACAAGACTACAACCCAAGACCTCCTGGCAACCTAACTCGGATACCATGTTAGATTACCTCTTTACTTAAAAGCTTAAGCCATTAGGTTGTTCGGCCAACAATGTATATCAAGCCTTAATAGGGGACATGCAGTTTGAATCTTATATTTGGATAAAGGCCAATGTAGATTTGTATTTTATATATTGTGCTAAAATCTACAGTACTCCAAACCCAAGTCTCAAATTCATGGTCCCAAATGCTGCATAAGTATGATAGTCTTATGTATTCATAAGGTTTGCTATGTCAGAATCTTTTTTATCATTTCTAATACTTCGAAAAGCTTCTGGTTTTTCCACATTCAAGGAACGAATCTCTTCTAAAAATTATTTTGGAAAATGGTTGCTTTATATGCTTTAATAAAAAAAATCTTCTTGTTAGACCAATTATACAAGTCGTTTACTTCTGTCATTACACACACAAGCACCGAGGAAAGTGCTCACCAGCATGCTACTTGGGTCTTCTGGTTGGGATAACCATGGATTTGGCCTTTCGATTGTCTCTTTGTTAACTTGACATTGCCTTGATTTTTCCTGCCTCCTTATACATGCCATCAAAATCATTTTTGAAAAAATGGCTGTGCAGATTATTCAAGACCATCTGCACCTGTGTATTTTAAAATGGGATTTTGCATTTTTTTTAAGAAAAAAAATAGTGAATTGATAGATTTTGTTTGCCTTCTGAACCTTTAACTCATTTTTTTCTCAGGGTATTTTATTGATCTGAAGCTACAGTTTTCGACCCTTTGCAGAGAGGACTATTATATGGATCTACCTTAATCTTGTTATCATGGTTGATGGTATGGGAGATGATGAATCAGGCAGTAAGCCCCTTGAAAGGCGGTCTGTCTTATACTATGGTGTTGGACACATGCTCAATGACATAACATCATCTTGTTGGTTCACTTATCTCTTAGTGTTCCTGACTGACATTGGACTGTCCCCGAGGTACATTTCATTTGTCTTTTTGGTCTTTTCATTGTATATATATTGAATATGGGTCCCTGCAAAAGATAGATGTACAGTAAATCTCAGTTTGTTCTTGTGTCAGGTTGCAATTGATATTAGGGTAAAATAGAGATCAAGTATTACTTTTAGAAAATTTATGCAATTATTGAGTTTCAATGAGATCCATTGTTGATAAGAATTGATGCTTCTACGAGAAGAAGTTTGTACTTGTATTTTTAGCGGTTCCAATGTTCCACACAAGGAACCACGAACCTGTAAAAGCAGGAAAAATAGCTGGGGGAGCAAGAAGCCCTACTATGAATCCTATATGCAATTGATGTTCTTTTGAGTTATCTTGCTTAATGTAAATAGGCTCTGCTGTCTCGGGTGTGTAGGAACTGCAGTATACCAATCTTTCACAAAATGCAACGATAATATTACATAGGTTAAAAGCAACTTAATTCAGAAAAAATCATTGTTTTATTTGTTTTGAACATGTGGCATCATTCCACATGACATTTTAAACAAAGACTATCAGTATGTCACTGAAATTTATCAGGGTGTGTAATCACTTATAACTTATTGGTAAGCAATCACCACTGATATTGCTTTGCCTTCTATTGCATGTGATTTCCATGGCTTGGTAATGCTGACTGTCACACATTGCCTATTCTTTTATTGAATGGAGCTGATGCTTTTGTTCAATTACTTAAATATGGGCACTGCCTACAATTGGATATGTGTATATTTGATTACTTGAAGTACTTTCAGTATGATAGCAGACATTCTGCCACTGCAGGGATGGATTGAGGGCAGATGCTTGCCACTGCTATTATGCCGAAGAGGGCAACCAAGTTTGAGCCCATAGCTCACTTAAAGATGAGAATACAGCCATGTACTTTCTGTTAATTATCGATGTCTCATACACAATTTGTCAATGACCATTACAGACTTTGATAGATTTGAATAATAAGTTTGGATTTTTATTATGTAATGGTTGAACTTTCCCATGAAAAAAACATAAGAGCGGAAACACAGAAAAGGGAATGAAAAAGAAAAAAAAAAAAAATTTGTGACAGACAAAGTTCATTTCTACATATCAGGATCCTATCTTGAACTATCGTCCATATACGTGTGCTACATATGATTCAGCATATTGGATATTTTTAATGTGCCTTATGATTTTAAGCTTCTAGATACGCGTGCGATTTCTTTTAAATAGAGATAAACAAAATACTAAGAAAATAGAGATAAACATGAATAATAAGTTTTGGCTCTAGTTTGACATATATTCATATCAATGTGTACTAACTTTAATTGCCATGTAATTTTGATTTTAAAGGCTAGTGATCTTTTCAGGAGATGTAATAAAACTTCTCTTCACATTCACATTCTGTAGATCTGTGACTTATTCTTAGCTTTTAATTTGAAGAAGTTTGGTATTGGGCTGCTTGTGGGTTTCACAAATAGATCTCTTTCACTTACCTTCTTGTTGAGGTGGGGAGGGCCTTTATCTTAACCCCTTGGTCATTTCTATCTCTAGGTTTCTATGCTTGTGGATTTCTTCATGAACAATTGCTCTAGATAAATAATGATGCTAATTTGTGTTTCTATAACTATTTTACCCTATCTATTGATTGGCGTTGGAAATCCATTCTTCTATGCGCGATTAGGCTTTTCATGCACCCTGAGGGAATCCCTGTTTCAAATTTGTAATGGTTTAGGTGAATCCTTAGGCATTTGTCATTATGTTAAACAAACACACATTATGTTATCATGTACATTATGTTAAACAAACACACATTTCGGGTGTTCGCTGTTGTACCATTGGTTTCACAAAGTTGATGTACAAAAGCCCATTATTTTGAACATTTCTGTTAACATATCACCAAATATTCTTGTGCTTGTTTCCTTTATTGTTTCAACCACCTGGAATTTGTTAGCCTTGAGACATTCAGAGGTTTAGTCGTTCTAGCATGGGAATTGTATTTTTTTATCTTTGTGTTTTGAGTATAGTGTGTTCCTTTTATTTCACAGTGATGCTGCCACTGTTATGCTTTCTGGTCAAATAGCTGATGGATTTGCGACCATATTTGCTGGTGAACTGGTATCTCTAAAATTAAATTGCCTAAATGCTGACATTACATTTGAAAAATACTGATATGTGCTTGTCTGCTGTTTTTTCTCATTCCTTTTCATGTCTTTTATTTTGCAGTAATATTTTGCCTAACCTATTAATCATTTTAAATTTATAGTTATATCAGCAATTAAGATATATTTATATTTTTCATGTTTGAGATTCTGCTATTTACAATGATATATAAGATGAGTAATCAATTCTCTAGGTTAACTTAAACTAATTTACTGTAGTGCAATTTGACTATGTTAGTTGTCTGTCCAATAATATTGTTAAAAGTGCATGCCTTTTTCTGGGAGGTTTTTGTAACCTGCAAATATAAAGACCTTAGAATCATCCTATATGTTTGGACATGTAACTCTTTTTTTGCAGCTATTCATTAAAGGAAGCACATTAGTGAGTTCAGTTAAGAAAAACTTGATATGATGCAGATTGGACCTAGGTTGGCTAGCCTAAGCCAAGGGATAAGACTTTAGGTACTGTCTTGGCCTGAAATCCCAATCTAGGTATTATTATTTTGCTATTTGGAAAATAAGAGGACAATGCAAGCAAAGGGGTTGAAGAATTGTATCTGGAAATAAACGATGCAAGCCTCCCAAATCAATAAGTATGCCCCTTTCACCAAAAAAGGAAAGCTTAGAGGGCAGCTTTAATAGCAGCCTGCCCAAACTGGTGAAACAAGTAGGGAGAAAATGAAGAAACAAGGACAGACAGAACTGGGAGTAGAGAAACACCTGCTGTGTGTATTGTTCTAGTTTCTTAAGCCTTGGATTTAGCATCAAGCCTTCAACGTCCAGTTTTATGGCTGTAATGGAATTCTATTACTGAGTTTGGGGAAGAAGGGTGTTTAGCTCTTTCTGTTGCAGATCAAACTTTGTGAGAAAATGAAAATCTATTATCGTGCTTGCATGAGCATTGATTTGGTTTTTATAAGAGACATGAAAACCCTGTTGACATTTGTAGGAAATATGATAAGTGGCATGTCTTTAATAAAGTATAAAAAGGACTACTATAATGAATATTCTTTTAGTTGTATAAAAGACAAGCTTAGCTTTGGACGAACCTAAAACAACACAGAATTGGCTAGACTATGCCCATTTACATCTATTTGTTTGATTGTTTGACTTTGAGCTATCTCATCAGTTAGTAAATACCAAATACAAGAATGTACTTTTGAGCTTTTATTGCAGACTTATTGATTTTGCATTTGGTTGATCATGTTTTAATTCTGTATGTGCGTGCGCGTGCGCATGCTCACTCATCCATAGCATGTCGTGTCCTACTTTTGTGGATTTTGCTACATCACTACGTCTATGTCCTTACTTTGTAGCAATCAAAACCTGAAAATGTCATTTCAGTAAAAAATGTTAAAAGGGGCATAACAAATGGAGATATTAGTGAAAATACTTGACCTACCAATTGGGAAATGCTGAATAAAGATGAGGATTGCTCAAGATTATCCCAAACAAAAAATCACGTTCTGCCTTTTCTGAATTCACATCTCTCGCTTGAGGTTAGCCCATTTATGGATAGGCTTTTGTGCAGGCCTAAATTGTACAAGTACTATGTGATTCTGCTTGTTGAGTTGAACTTGCAACCTTAAGGTTGAGTTTTATGGGGCAGGATTGCAAGTACTTATCAAACCAGCACAGTGGCATGAGTTTGAATTCAGCAAATCAAGCCCTCCAGAAATGGGGTTAATGCTGCTTAACATTCAAGCATTTCATTTTCCCTGGATCCATTTGTAAGCAAGGGCTTTGTGCACTTGGCCAACCTGTAGGGTTGAGTTTGAGTTGAGCTATGGCGGAAAAGCCTAGTTCAAGTTCAAAATCTTAGTTCAAGTTCATGGAAATACTTCTTCCATGTTTAACCTTGTCCAAACTCCTATCAAGCCTTTACCAAAGATGGTTTCCTGAAAAATTGTGTTTGGATCCAGCATGCTGCATGCCTAATAGATGGTTCTTGGCATTAAGAAAAATAAATTAGTATTTTGCATATTTTCTGTGCAAAGAAGTAGTGCACTTTAAAAATGACGCTATATGAATTATTTTTATTTTTATGAAAAGAGAATTGATCTGGCATTAAAAGCTAAGGTGTCAAACTGAATTTACTAAACTAAGAAATTTACACATGCTATTATACCTACTGTTGTCAATTATATTTTGGGCTGTGCCTTGCCAACCATGACAATATGCGTATGTTTAACATTATGTTGTTTATAGACCTATGCCAGTCAAATCTCTTTCAGGCCAAACTGCGTACTGCTTACCATGGCAGTTTGCGGGACAGGTAAGTTCCTGCTCTAAATTATATTTTACTTTAAATTACTTCACCTTCCTCTCTCTCTGTTCTCATGGTCTATTTGGGAGAGGTCATCTTCCTAATTTCCAGAATAAGGAAAGCGTCCGTAGTCTCTCTGTTATGAGCATCCATAGTCTCTCTTTTATGTTTTTCCCGGTGAAACTTAGGTAATCACACTCTTTCCTTGGGCAGCCACATCAAGAAGTCATAAGAAAAAAGTATTCCCCTTGTGCTCTTCTTGGAAGAGTCAAATATTTGCATGTCTAATATTATTCTACCAACATCAAGTAGTTGGCAAAAGGCTTTTTTGAGCATCCCAAAACTTTCAGATTATTTAGTAATGCACTTTCATCCTTGAAATTTGCTTTTTGTTAGTAGATGTATTGTCCATGAGAATTCAAGTAAGAACCCAAAAACTGCACTAGTCATTTGATCCTCTCCAAATCTATTTTATTATTAAAAAAAAAAATTAATAAGTACCAACATCCAAAAGAGAGGTTAGTCGGCATCCCGCATTAAACAGCTTGCACTCATTGTTTTAAGCACAACTTCAAAATTTTGCATCTTTCTATGAATCTGAAGGAAATACAAATTTTAAGCTCTCACCTGGGTTCATCCTTTTTTTTTTTTCCTGTTAAGACTATTGCATGCTGGAATTAATTTTTTCTTACTGTTTTACATGGTAGATAGACAGGTTTGGACATTTCAAAATATGGCATGGTGCAGGATCTGTTTTGGTTGCTGTTTCTTTTTCTTCTGTTTTTGGTGGTTGCATGCCTTGCAAAATCTTTGGCACCACTTCTTCCGCAATGCAAACTGTGGGGTACAGCGTGTTTGCAGCAATCTTTAATGTGGGCTGGGCTGCTACTCAAGTTTCACACATGTAATTACCTCAACTTAAAATGTGACATTTTACTTGAGCGAAGGAACTTAAAAAAAAAAAAGGATGGAAAGGGGTGGGAGTTGTGGGGGTACAGGTTCCTTTTCATATTTGTTGTTTTTGAGTTGTCGCCATTTCATTGAATTTTCTAGTGTAATGGAAAGGTTGAACTCCTTGTGTATTTTCCCAAGAGCCAACAGAGCAAAATATCTTCATTTTCCTTAGATGGGATTTTTTTGTCCTCTGAACTTAGAATGACCTTTTGAAAATTGGAATGGGTTAAGTACTCATCACTGGATTTTTTTAACCATCTTCTTCATCTAGTGTTTTAGGTCCATGGTTGAAGGTTGTCAGAATATTACCTTTGAACAGCATGGCCAACTTCCCCCCCCCCCCCCTCTGTCTCTCTCACAAAAAAAAAAAAAATTCTGCCCAAAAGAACTCATACCCAGATAGCAAGCCTTTTTTGCAGGACATTTTTATACGATATAAGCTGCTTTTTTTTTGGTTCTGTTGAAGGTCCATGGTGAATTGCATCACCCTAAATTCAACAAGCAGGGTAGCGCTGGCTAGCTGTCGCAATGCCTTTACAATGGTTAGCACCTGTCTAATTTTTGATTTGATGCATACCTTTTTTATGCAAATTTTATGCAGCATCATTGAAGGTCCTGTCTTTATTTTTTTTTTAATCCAATGTTCTAAAAGGTCGCCAATCTTAGCCTATATGCCATTGCTTTTATCGTGTTCAACGTCAGTAAAGCCAGGACACATGTTGATACTGAAAATCAGGTATGTTGATTAGAGGAGTGTTGGTATAAATTTTAGGTGTCAGAGATATTTCCTTTGGGTGTAACAGTTATTCTCAATTGGGCAGTACCATTGGATTGCATATCTATCAATTATTATTGGATCCTGCTTTGTGGGAGTATTTCATCTTGGAACCAAAGAGCCAAGGTATGCAATATTTTCCTACTTAGATGTCAAACTTCCTGGTGCAATTGCAACCACTGAATTGAAGCAATCATTGCATTTTTTGGGTGTAGACTGAAGCAAGGTTTTCAAGGAAAAAGTCATCGAAGGATTTCATGGACTTATTGGTTCAAGAAAGTTTTGTACTATCAAGTTGCCGTTGTGTATATGCTCACAAGACTAGTGACTAATGTTTCACAGGTCAGCTCACATTTCCTTGCATAGCAGCTCTCTTTTTTAAGATTTTTTAGTTTTTATTATCAAGAACATGCAAGGAGCTGGTATTCCACGAGGATTTCTTTTTTGAGCATTCAAGTAAGTGCATTGTTCAAACAGGGACATTTTTCCTGCAAAATAAGCCTTATAATGCGAGCCCCAAAAGAAGAGGCAGAAATTGATTTGCAAATATTGTTAATTTAATCTTGACAGTTCTTACAACAAGATGGTGTTTTCTTTTTCTCAGGCATTACTTGCATTATATGCCATTAATGATCTGCAAATGGCCCAATCATCGAAGGCTCTGGTACTATCTTTGTCCACATTAAAATTTCCTTGTTCAGTTTTCTACTGTAAGAAAAAATATGTGCAAGGCTGATTTCCTGTTTTACTGGTGTTAACAGGTTCCTGCCATTATCTACATATGCAGCTTCATCGTGTCTATCCTTCTGCAGGTTGCATTGGAAGTTTTCTGATTTAAAATATGTCTCTTGATTCATATATGTACTTTATTGTTAATGTTTAAGTGTTTAATTAAATGAACACTATAGGAGATTTCCTGGAATGGCCAACGCTTGAAGGCCTTCTACTCTACTGGAGGCATACTTTGGATATTTTGTGGTGCAGGGATCCTACTTTTACCAAGAAACTTGAGTGGTTTTATGTACATTTTATCAGTAGTTATTGGCATAGCAAATGCATTAATGACGGTATGATGGAAACTTATGCTTTTTATATTCATTCCATTACATTTTATGTGTTAGTCCATTAACGAAAAAGGAGAAATGTGTTGCCCTTGTTAAATTTAACCGTACTATAGTCACTGGTCAGTCAACTTCGTTCAATAATGGTTTAGGATTAATGTCTAAAGTGCACATAATATGATGCGTCATGCGAAATATAAAGTATTGCATCAATATTAAAACTATTATTTTGGAGAAATAAAACAAAACTGCAAATACATAATTTGACAAGGTTTTAGAAATTAATATCTGAAAATGTTGGCACACTCAACTAAATTGTTACAAAATTTCTGGAATTTTACAAAATATAGATTTGTTCTCATGTTTGTACACACATACATAGATACTGCATACTATATGTACATGCAAGCATATGTAGCTGGGTGAGCTTACATGTTTGTATATATATATGAATTTTCAGCCAGGAGTTCAAAATTTTTATCTTTTACGTAAACATAATGCACATATGTACGGAAATAATCATATACGTACACACATGCGCATGTACATAGACACCTACACATACAAGTGTGCATGCACACACATGCACGCACATGTTGTACATATGTAAATAGATAAATAATTGTTGCCAGTGTATATGTAAGTATACATGTATGCAAACGTGTGCATGTAACTCACATGCACAAAAACATGTGTATGTTGACAACTTGGCATAAAAATATGTATCTGCATGTGTGGGTGCACACATATAACTGTTGTTTCTAAAGGTCTTGGTTTCAAATTCTTCTTGTCCATGTTTACTGTTTGTTAAAACTAATCTTTATTTCCCGTAAGGATTGTTACTCATTTTTTGTTTACCTCCCCACATGCAATCACATGCAGGGGAACATTAATGCTTGATATACGTTTTTGGTTACAATCTACCAACTTAAGGTTTTAAGTCCAGTGGTAATCTAACACATTGAAATTTCCATGTCTTGCTTGAGATTTTCACCAGTTTTCCAAATTGCAAAACTGATGATAAAATCAAATGTGAATTTAGAACTCTAAAAATATCCATCAAAATTGAAAGTCAAAGACTTTGCATTTTCAGATTTTTTTTTAAACTTAGGTTATATGTTCACCCAGCTGCTTCCCCCTCCCCCCCCCCCCCCCCTCTTTTTTTTTTTTAATATTTTGGGTCTGGGAGTTACAAGTGTCTGGAGAAAGCGTTAATTTGTAATTGGGCTATTTCCTTTGACTAACAGGTGACTGGAGTTGGTATGCAAAGTTTTCTGGTTGGTGAAGATCTCAATGGCTGTGCATTTGTTTATGGATCACTAAGCTTCTTGGACAAAATCTCATGTGGGCTTGCCTTGTACATTCTTGAGTCGCATGAAAGTAAGCCGCTTAGCTGTTCCTCATTTGCAAGTTTTTCTGTGTGTGTGTGTGTTCGTCTTTTTTATTTTTTTTGTTTTTTGGGTTTGAATTTAGTTGCATAAATTTTCAACCACCAGTTAAGAGCCTCAGAAGCTGCATTAATTTCCATGCCCGGGTAATACCAGATCGGGTTTAACTCCATGTTCTCAAATCTAAGCAGGCAGTTATTTATTGTTTTATTTTTTTTCTTTTGCAATTATTAAAGATTTTGGATAAATAGAATATTTCTTAATAATCGATTTCAACAACTGTTAAATAAAACTCAATAAACCCTAGGTTTTGATGAGTAAAATATATATATAAACATCATAAGATTAAATTAAAACTGTTTGTAGGGTAGAATCAAAAGTTACATGGGTTTGTTTCACTTTAAAATTTTTTAAATTATTGTTACACGTCAAGCTGTATTGGATAGATGCACCCTTTTAGATGACATGATCAGATTATTTTGAAAAATCTGCTTTGAAAAAATCTTGTCCTCTATATTTCACCTTCTGTAGTAGCATTTCAAAGTCTGAGTAGTCCAAACTAATTTACCGTCCAATTTGCTTCCTTTTTGAAACCTTATGCAGTGTGTTAGGGGTTGACAATTGCCCTCACCAGGGATTTTTATAGTAGATGTTGAATAACTTGGATGATGACTTATGTGGTTGGCTTGTTGATTAAATATAACAACTAGTTCCACATGTCATTGAGTATGAAGGTCGCTTGTCTTCATGAATTCATTATTGTTGGAACTGATATTTCATGCCTATGATGGCTCGTGTTCATGACAGCCGGATTGAGCGTGTAGTTATTGGCTGGCTCTGTCGAGGGAGAGCCTCGATGAGTTCCGCGCGGCTAGTTAATTGGGTTGAAATTGGCGGTCTGTGACAGTTGGTATCAGAGCACAGTGTGCGTGAGTCCGGTGGGCATGAACACTATGAGTTGGAAAATGAGAATTTAAACTTTTTTGTAAAACAGAACAATGTGTAAGTATCTAAGGCATGGGACGACTCAAGAGAAAGGCGTGTTGATTGAGTTGAGGCCGCCAAAAAGAAAATTGATTTTGAAAATAGAATTGTGGAACTTAAGTCACTCCATGTATGAAAATCCTTGGTATGGAGTAGTTGGAAGCCTCACAAATGTTGAAATACATAGAGGGCATGATGTCATCTCCTATCTCATGAAAGAGAAAGAAAAACAGTGCTTGCGGTATTCGAAGGAGGATTGTGCAGTTGGAAACTCATCGAGGGCGCGATGACATACATAATCCATAGGGGTAGTGCCAATAGAGCATGAGGCCTCCCTACGGGAAGTAGACCAATAGAGCTTGAGGTCTGCAAGAAAGTATTGAGCTGTCGCTTGGAGTAAGCTAAAAACACATCGAGAGCATGATGCCATCCATCATCCCAAGGGGTAGTGCCAATAGAGCTTGAGGCCTCCCTATAAGAAGCAGACCAATAGAGCTTGAGGTCTGCCAGAGAATATTGAGTTATTGGAAGCCTTGAGTAGGCTGAAACATATCAAGGGCGTGATGCCATTCATTGTCCCCAAAGAGTAGAGCCAATAGAGTTTGAGGCCTCCCTGCGGGAAACAAACCAATAGAGCTTCAGGTTTGTCTGAGAATATTGACCTGTCGGAAGCCTTGAATAGGCTGAAAGACATCAAGGTTGGATGCAATCTAGAATCCCATGGGTTTGTGCCAACAGAGCTTGAGGCTGCCCTACGGAAGTTAATTGAGATTTTTGCTATATTGCATGTACATAGGATGGGAAAAGAATCCATAACAATTTGATGGGTAAGTGAGTAGAGGACTTCCAGTAAGACTAATGAGAGAAGGCAATGGTTCACACCAAGTACGCAGGAAAGTAGGCAAGGTGCCACACAAAAGTGCAAAAGGGAAGGCATTGTGAACGCTGCACGCTCTGGAAGTCAACATGGTAAAGAAAGGGTAATGGTTCACACCAAGCGCCCAGGAAAGCAGGTAGGATGTCACACCAAGCGCAAAAGGGTTGGCAGGGTAAATGATGCATGCTTTGGTTGGTATGGCAGAGATAGGATAATGGTTCTCACCAAGTACCTAGGAAAGTAGGCAGGGTGACATTCCAAATGCGTGAAAAGGGGTAGGTAAAGTGAACGCTGCACACTCTGACAAAGTTAAGATAGATAATTGCAAGCCTCTGATGACTTGAACGATGCTACAATGTGAGATTCGGTAGATTTCAATACCCAAAAGACAACCAACTGGAGTGGATGAGTCGTATACCTTTTCGGCTCTTTACCTATCAGTTGTTGTAGTTACCTTTCATAGTTGATGAGTTGTATCCTTTTTCAAATCCTTACTTGTCAGTTGTCATCATTTATCCCACATGGTCGAGGAGTCGTATCCCTTTTTAGCTCTTTAACCAGTTAGTAGTCGTTGTAATCTCACATAGTGGATGAGTCTGTGTCCCTTTTCAGCTCTTTGCAAGTGAGTTTTCATTATTTCTTCATACCGTGGATGAGTCGTATAGAGTCTAGACTAAATATGTAGAGTATAACCTAGTAGGCATATTGTCAATCATGAAGGTCATCAACAACAGGAGTAGGAAGTCTTCTTACAAATACATCGACGAGGTCATCGATAGAGTGAGTTGGGGAGAATGTTAGGGGTTGACAGTGTGACCCTGGTTAAATGGAAAGGAGAGATGTCTTCACTTGCTCTCACTAGGGATTTTTATAGTGGATGTTGAATAACTCGGATGATGGCTTGTGTAGTTGTCTTGCTGATTGAATATAACAACTAGTTCCACATGTCATTGAGTATGAAGGTCGCTTGTCTTCATGAATTCATTCTTGTTGGAACTGAAACCTCTCGAGTGTTCATGATAGTCGGATTAAACGTGTAGTTATTGGCTAACTCTGTCGAGGGAGAGCCTCGTTGAGTGCCGCGCGGCCCATTAATTAGGTTGAAATTGACGGTCCGTGACACACTGCCTATTAGTTATTGGTGTCTCAGCCTTCTTTAAAACAGTTGTAGTATAATTACGATATGATACCCTGATCATGCTTACAGGTGTGGGGCACATAAAAAGCTGTAATCATTGTGTTTGAGACTTTGGATTTTGAATTTGAAATTTTGTGAATTTGGACAAAACCCGATGCAATAGTTTCATCTAGACCCGAGGACTAACACGGTGTTTGAAAATACTTTGCAAGTATGGATTTATTTCTGCTTCCAGATAAGGGATTTTGATAAGAAAATTTTCTCTTTTTTGACACAATCGACTTGTTCGCAGGTACCTCTCCAAAAATGCTGTGGTGCAACTCAATTTCAATGCTTGGTTGTTTTTCAATAACAAGGTACGGGTTGGGTCTGCTTCCAGCATTTTGTGCGCTTGTCGGGTCAGCCGTGACCTGTTCTATGGAACTTTCTACACCTATCTCAAGAACTTCAATGGAGCCGTTCTTGGCCTGAAACAAGTGCTGAGAAGGACCCTTAGCTTTATACTTCCCAACTTACTATATACCTGAAATAGAAGGACTTGTCTTCCATCGAAGACATAAAAAGGTTAATAGGCTCACAAGGTTTTTATTTCCTCCCTTGAATTTTTTTTTGAATTTTGGTGGCATTGCCAATACACCCACGTACGATTTATTTGTGTTCATAGACATATGTTTAATAAGGTTTGATTTTAGAAATTGTTGTACATTATAACATGTCCAATTGGGTTGAATTGTATTGGTGCTCAATTTGATAGGGCAGGGCAGTTGAGCGCCGAAAACCCATTAATACCTGTACCTGATTTTAGTCCTCACTTTATGCTTAGTGCGTTAGAATTGAATTGAATTAAATTTATGAATTTGATTTTTATGCATTTTTCATTTATTTAATTAATTATTTATTTTGTTTCATTCCCACTGTATTTCGTTCCACAAGGAACGAAAGGATGAGAAAAAGGTCTCCCCTCTGAATGTATTATATAGGGATGACCTAGAGAGAGAGAGAGAGAGAGAGATTGGTTTGGCAAAATTTCATTGCATTCTGTAGCTGAATATTAACTTGTTTTTAGAATTATTAAGTCTAATATGTTTTAGTTTTGAAAATGTGAACCAGGTTTTGCTTTTGGATTTTAGTTTTTTGCTTTTAATTTTATTTTCATAATTTTTTATAATGACACAAATGACTCCTTACAATTAAGAACAAAATGAATCCTCAATAAAAAGTTTTAAAAAAAATGTCACTTATTTTACTTGTAGTCTAATATTTGTAATTATCATTTTTCTGTCAATTAAGATAGCGGATTTTTACTAGATTTGTTGATCATTTGCTCTAATAAAATACAAACCGCTGCTTATTTGTGAATCAAAGATGACAGCAAAAATCAGCATGTTTTAAATTTTAGTTAATAGTTTTTTAAAAAATATATATATAATAATGGGCCAATTTTAGCAAGTAAACAATTTAGTCAAAAGAGGAATTTTTATAAACAAAATATCAGTGCTAAAAAGTGTTATTAACTTAAACAATGCATTAGCTTATTTGATTTCCCCGAACACTATATTTAAAACAACCTCCAATATGATTTTTTATTTATTTAAAATAACCTTTAATTGAAAGAAGTTCATGGGATCTATCTTATCGTTACACATTGAACTATTAAAATAAAAATAAAATTACTTATTATTTTACTTTTCTATTGATATTCGTCTTTTTGGTTAAAAAAATTAGGCTACATGAGAAGGACGCCCTTATTAAAATTTTAATCAAGTTATCTTTATTTAGTTTCTCAGTGTTTTTTAAAAAATATATATATATATATTGGTATATGTCTTGTATATGAATCTAAGATTTATTTCTTTTATCTTTTATCCTATTTTGATTCAAAGTTTTTTTTGGCAAATAGTATGTTTGCCCAATACCAAAGGAGTTCACAATTTCAGAGCTCCTTGTCATCCCAGCAAGCCTGATGGCTTGTAATTGTTTGTCGTTCATTTGGATTATAACTCGAACCATAAATACTTCTCATCCAAAATTTCAAGTAGGTAATATTCTAGGATATTCATATCAATCAAGGTCTTATTGACTTACAATGCCTCTTCTCGACTTATTGTCTAATTAATGAAGTCCTAATGTTCCAAAAACAGGCCTACTATCTTCTTCCAAAAACATGGCTCAGATGCCATTTGAACCATTCCGCCTTGGTTGATAAAAGCAGAACATACAAAGTGAGAAGATAGTAAAATGTATATAATCAAGGCAATTAAAATGGTCAAAATTTTCTTACTTCAATTTCTTCAGAAGTTAAGATACAATATTTGTTGATTGACCTGATCATTATATAATTTTTTTTAGGATAATTCATAGAATTGAGCTGACCCATCTTTAATTAAAGAGAGTCACTCCTTTGGTAGAGCAATTTTAGCTTTATTGCTTTTGCTCTGTTAAGATATTATCGTCTCTTTAATTTTTTTTAAAATACACTGATCCTAAATGATCATCTTCTTTGTCTTATAAATCATTTGTCTAAGAAGTATTATCTTCACTTGAATAGGTACACATTCCTTCTCAGCCTGAAGTGTGTATAGCCGGGGTGGACCGCCTCTTCCAAGTGGTACCTGTTGTTTTCCACGGTTTTGATTCTGAGCAGCTACCATAGGCCATGGTTCCCGGCAATCCTTCTTGATATGCCCTGGTTTACCGCACCTAAAGCAATTTGGAGTGTCAAATCAGCATTCGCCCCTATGTCTCTTATTACACTTTGGACATACAGAGACTACCATTTCCTTCCCTTTCTTCGCTGGTCCCTGACTGGCTTCAGACTGAAAAGTAGATGATGCAGGTCTCTTCTTATGCTCTAAAGGCTCAGTGCTGCACTGAATACTCTTCTCCAACACCGATGCCTTATCAACTAATTCCGAAAAATTCTAAACCTGAAACCCCACCACTAGCTCATAAATCCTGCGCCTTAGGCCTTTCTCAGATTTCCTAACTTTCCTTACTTCATTTGGGATCAAAAATGGAGCAAAGCGTGACAGTTCTACAAACTTAGCCGCATACTCTGCAACTGTCATATCCCCTTGGGTCAAACTGGTGAACTCTTCAATCTTTTCCTCTCTGACAGATGAAGGAAAATACCTGTCAAAGAACAGTTCCTTGAATCTTTCCCAGGTAAGGGCTATCTTTACGGTCCTCTGATCCTCTAGCAGCTTCGCAAGACACCACCAGCGTTTCGCCTCTCCTGTCATTCTGAATGCAGCAAATCCGACTTTCTACTCGTCCGTGCAATCAAGTACCTCCAATATCTCTTCTATTTGCTGAACCCAGTTCTCTGCAATCACTGGATCAGGTCCCCCCTCAAAAGTAGGAGGGTTCAACCTCATAAATTCCTTGATGCTACTGCCCTTATCTGCAGGTGGACAGTTCTGTTCTTTAGATTCCTTCTTCATCTCTGCCCTAACCTGGCGAACTATACCCCGTAACACCTTAGAGGTATCTATGTCTTCTTCACTGGAAGTATCCAAACCTTCCCTTTCTTCAACCCCTACATTTTCATCTCCAGAATCCATCCTAAAAAAGGACAGAGAAGAGATAAGTATTTCATATCATAACTTCAAATAACATAATCATTAAATTAAATCCAATAAATCCAAGATCCCCACATAAGGACCAATCTCACAGCTAGGAAACATCACTGTCGATGGATTTACCATGGTTTTCTGAAACCGTCGACTGAATCAGAAAATCACAGAAGTCCGCTAAGGGATTTCTACCTCCAAGCTATAAGACAAAATCCTATACTTCCATACACCATACCTACTTCTCAATAACTAACCTACCCATCTCATATTTTTCATCAGGACTCATTCCTATACTCTGGTATAAATCATTTCCTAAATTCTCAAAATCCCAAAATCATTACTCTGATACCATAATGTAACGCCCCGAACCCTTAAACCTAGGTCCGGCGCGTTATATTGGATAAAATCCTTGATAATCCATAATTAACATAACATACATAGCGGAAAATATAAACAAAATCTCCATATAGCACAATACCAGAGTTTACTAATTTCTATCTATAATCCAAAGTATCCATCCAACACCTGCATTCCCATATATACATACATCTCCAAAAGCATTTTAGTATTTTCACAACCATCCTGTTCTCGACAGGATTAAAACATAAATATTTACCTTCCCCCAAAGTGTTTCGAAAATATACCCTTTCTCTTTAAGTCCCTCAAAATGCTAAATACCCTCGAGCTCCCTAAGCTTGACCTCAGGATGTCCTGAAAAAGAAATAATCATATTCGGTTGAAACACATCTCAGTAAGGGAAGAAATATACATATTAAAACGTGTGGCCAACATGAGATAGATAGATATCATTTTTATTTCATTTGCAAATCATCATATAATATTGAAATCGTTTTCTGAACCTAAACAATCACATGCAAATATTTAACCCACGAGATTACCCAAAGATAGGGGTGATTACCCGCCCATACAAATAGCACCCCTCTACTTTGATACTTAGGTAACTCTTAAGGTCACAATTAAAACATATCAGAGCACTCACCTTTCTCAATAAGCCCTCAAGTGGTAGATTAATCTCGTACTCACACGGTTCAACAATAGTTTACCGGCAAAGGCCCTAAGGATAGGGAATCCTACTCGCCCATACAAGTAGGTTCCCTCTGCCCTAGTGTTTTATGTAGCTATTGTCACATCTGAAGCTACTAGTGCACTCGCCTTACTCAGCAAGCCCTCAGGCGAAGAGTATGCATCGCCCAATCATAACATATTCTACATACATACATACTTCTATTATCATAATACATCATTCTATTCTGTCATTATACATTCATGCACATTCATTCCTGTTCATAACTTAACTTTACATTTCGTTTCACTTTAAGTGACTTTTTCCCATTTACATCATTTGCTTTTGTCATTTCATTTCATTACCATTTCATCAGTCATTTCATTGCATAACATTTCATTTCATTACTTCGTATTACAGCTGATCTTTAGCCATCATCAGTTAGTCTACATAGAAACGTACTAAATCTGCTAACACGGCTCCTTTTAGCTGTCATCAGTTAGTCTACACAGAAGTGTGCTAGATCTGCTAACATGACTCTTTTTCAGCTATCTTACATTTACATGGTTGCATTTAACATACACAGGCAACATTGTCCATATCATATTTTATTCTCATTATTTTACTTACTTAACCTGCATCTCATACATTTAATATATAATTTGCACAGATTCTCATGCCACACAATTTAGTAGTAAAATTCATACATATTTCTCATAAAATAAGCCAACCCACATTTAACATTTACATGCTCAAAATACACTTAATTAAGAACATAATTCCTTAGAAAATTCCTTTCACTTTCGTTTGTTTACTTTCACACATACATAACTATATCAACAATCCTAAGCTCAGAAAACATAAATTTCATGGCTGGCATTTAAACTCACATAAAAACATATATACATAAATAACACATGTTTATTTTTAATTCATGAAAAACCTGATTTAATATATAAATTTCTCCCTTAGTTTGTTTCTTGAACTACTCCAACAGGGACCCCAAAAAGATGCCTATAGCGTTCACCAGGATCCTGAAATTAAATTCCTAGTTCCAATAAATTATTCCTGAATAAAATATTATTTTAATAATTTCTAGGCCCATAAATTCTAAATAATTAAATATATCCTTAAATATAACCAAATTACCAAATTTCCCAAATTAATTAATTCATTTCCCCAAAATATTACCCATCTAGCCTTCCCTAGGCTCCACATACCTCAAATTAACATTTAAACTAATATTTAACACTCCCACTTAATTTTCTAAATTATGCCTGCGGGGTCCAAAGTTACACCCGCAGCGCTTACCCGAGCTTTGATTCAAAAACTCTAATTTCATTTAAATTATTTCTAAATAACATACTATTTAAATATTTTCTAGGGTCATAATTTTCAATTTACAGTTATACCTGCATATTTAACTAATTTGTCAAATTTTTCAAATCCCACTCGCTTTGGAGTAGGGCCTAGAAAATCCCAATTGAAAAATTACCTACGTTAAAATGACGATGACGACGACTAGGACCACGTGGTGGTACCCGTTCGCCGATTTAACAACAGATTTAAAGTAAAATTGAGAAAATGGGAAAAAATTACCTTCTCCCAAGAGCAGTGTCTAAGTCGTTCCCACGACCAATCTGCTCCAGTAGAAATGTTAGCAGCGAAACCAGGAATCCAACGGCACCTTCCGTTTCCCGATCCGCTACCAATTCACTGAGAAATTGAGAGAAGGAGAGAGGCGGAGATGGAAGTGGCTGGTGTGCAGGAGCAATAAAATTTTCCAGGAGGGTGGGGGTGTAACACCCCGACCCCGAGGGGCCTGGGATATTAACTTTTTACTACTAATTTACAGCGGAAGCAAATAAACTCAATTTTATTCAAACCAGAGTGCTAATTATTCATGTTACAATCACTTATTTCAAAAGAAGAAAATTACACAAACGTAAATATCTGAAATCATACTATATTTCTAATTAATCTTTATTTTTCTAATCCCCACCCGCATGCTTGCTAAGCCTGATTTCCGACATGTCCTTCAGAGTTATCTGAAATAAAATATGATTGGGGTGAGACGACGCTCAGTAAGTAAATAAGATTATTATTAGTGTGTGGCAAAAATGAGCTTTTAAAGAATTTCGTAAAATAATATTTAATACTATAACTTCAAGACTGCTTTTAAAATAAACATAAATTTAAAAATTTCTGCATAAAACTTTTGTCATCAATTTCAACAGTAAATTTTTACAATCATATACTATAACTGTTAAATTAAACTTTTAACTTTAAAACTGTAAAAATATTTAATGATAAACATACATATACTTTTCCTTATACGTTTTCCTTAGATCGTCATTTAAGTACCAAAATGATCATTTTCACGTAAACTTACACTTTTCCTTCAAATCATCAGTAACTTTGTACACGTAATTAAATATGTATAAATATATATTATAAAAACCACCCTTAGGCCTGTTTGCCGTAAGTCATGTTTACCCCCATGACTGGGTTGTGCGGTCCGAAGACTAGACTTAGCTGGCTGGCCGACCAAACTAAATCAATGTACGTAAACTTTAAGTGAGATTTTCCTTATTAAGTCCTGGTCCGGAACCAGGTGTGCACTCAAGAGAAATCCACTAACATAAATAACCACTCTGTAAACAGTGTGGGTGCACTCTGATCCGTATAAACTTTAAGCTGCGGTACCGAGCATCTGTAACTTTGAACTTTCGTTGCCATAAGGGGTTTGAAAATCATCTTATTATAATTTATGCAATTTAAAATAATATTGTGAAAATCTCATCTTTACTCATATTTACATAAAAAATGTAACGTAGAAATAAACTCATGCCACACAATTTTTGTGTTATAAATATATATAATTTTATTTTTGAATAGAAAGAAATGCTGAAAATTTACCCGAGGGGATTGGAACATTTCTTAACCCAAAAATAGATGCAAGTATATTAAAGATAGAACTGGTATAATTAAATATGCGTAAAAATAAACTCATGGAAATTTTGTGGAACTAAGTAACATAATTAAAATTTTCGTACAAAATAAACTCGGGTATGAATTTAAAATAAAAAGAAACTAACATAATCAAAATTTACTTACCTTCTTCTTTTACCGTGTGCTACGAACACAATAACTATCTTTAAGATATGAGATCGGAAAGAGTGGGTGAGTGAGAACTTACTCAAAATTCTTACTCCACCACAAATTCTTTCACTCACTAATCCTTCTATTCCTTAGAAAATTGTTGTGAAAAATGAAGGTTGAGAGCTCCCTATTTATAGGAAAATTTTGGGGAAGAAATGGAATTTATAAAAGTGTGGGGAGATGGGTGAAATTATAATTTTTAAAAATTAAAGAATGGGCAAGGGATGGGCAAGGTATGGGTTGAGTATGGGATAGGGATGGAAGCCATGTGGGAGTGCTTGCCACCATTCCCACTAAATAATTTTTTTTTTAATTAATTACTTACCTAATTAATTAATCAATAACTTAATTAATTATTCTATTATTTTATTATTTTTTTTCTAATCATTATTATCATTATTATTATCATTGTTATTAATTTTAAACTACTTTTAGTATTTATTTATTTTATTATTTATTTTTGAACAAGAATTAAATTTAAATTTTAAAAACTCATGTGGGCCCCACATGGTCTTGTGGGCCCCACACAACTTCGAGACCCGAATGGATCCTACGTAACTCGAATAACTCTTATACGATTTTATGCATCCTACATAGCTTTGAGACTTGTGAAAACCTCCATACTGCTTCGGGACTCATGTGGGCCCCACACAGTCTTGTGGGCCCCGCATAGGATACCTATATTATTATTATTTTATCATATACTTCTACAAATTATATCAGTTAAAACATTATTTTATGTACTTATTTACGTATATAAACAGTGTCTTGTGACTCCGGGACTCATGTGGACCCCACATAGTCTTGTGGGCCCCACATATGATACCTATATTATTATTATCTTATTATGTATTTCGACAAATTATGTCTGTTAAAACACTATTTTATGTATATATACTTATTTACGTGTACAAATAGTGTCTATCCTGTTTATCCTATGAAATTCCATTTTGACAAGGCCGACCTCCAGGGAGCGACTGAGCCGCAATGGTCTCTGAGCACTCGTTAAGATAAGGTCTTTCTTAGGCATCAAACATGGAATCAAGGATCCTACAGAAAAACACTTCTGTATTGATATTAACTTAATGACTATTTTTATTATTTTATTATTATTGTACTTTAATCATATATATATATTTTTGGGTCATCACAGGGGGGCCGCGTGCTGCTTCTCTGCTTCTTCTTTCTTCTCTTCTTATCTTCTTCAGATTACTTTATATATATATATATATATATATATATATATATATGTAAGTTTTATATATATATATATATATATATATCTTATTTTAATTATTATTATTTTTTAAATCCAATGTGATAATATTTAATTTAACAACTAATAATTTAGTTACTTAATTAATTTTTTTTTAATTTTTTTTCCCACGTCATTCCTTTTATTTATTTATTTATAAATTATTTTAATCATTTTAAACTTCCGGGTCTTTAAATCAAATATCAACATCGCATCTGTAACTCATGGCCACCCTAAGGATCTTTCTATCTATACCATGCTTCCCCCTATGGTCAAGATTGTGCGGCCTGAAGGCTGGATCTAACCGTAGTTGGCCGACCCGGTTAGATCAAGGTATCATATCACATATCGCATCTGTAGTACGATTGGCCAGTCTATAACCCTGATTCGGACTCAGGGGGTCCAACAACCCTACAAAATGGCTCGGTCGACTGTCACGCCACACGCTCCAAGAGTCTGTGTGGTTGCACTAACACTACTAGCAAGGGTACCGTGCTCAATATCATAACCATCCAACAGGGTTTACTACCACATACCCGCAATCATTATGCGGTATTGGAATTTCATCAATCATATTCCAGTATATTACAATTTAGTTCAATATAAATATTCTCATCATTTTCTGTGCACATTTCATCATCTCATAATAACATATATCATATTTCATATATTTTTCATATTTTCCCAAAATACTCATATCAATAATTTGTACAAACTCATTTCTCATGCAAATAATTTTCACTCACAAATAAATACCATATTTCATTATTTTCCAATATCAGTAATTCACAAAATCTCATTTTTCAGGCAAAACATTTCTACTCACATATAAATACCATATTTCATTATTTTTCACTAATCACATCAATAATTCTCATTTCAATATTTTTTTAAAAATTACTTATCGTTATATTTTATACTCCAAAATATCACAATTTAAAATTACTCAAATGTCACACAATTTATCTGATATTTACATCATAATAATTTCCAAACAAAATATCATATACTCATTTTCACATATTAATTCAAATAGTAATTCTAAAAACACTGCTATTTTTTATTCCCCTTACCTGCCTTACTGACAGTCTCGTTAGAACCCAAATCCTACGCCCTTGGCGCCCGAAATTCAACTCTTGTAATTTGCATTTTTCTCAGATTAATTAATCTATTTCTATAAAATAATACCCATCTAACCTTCCCTAAACTCCATATACCTCAAATTAATATTTAAACTAACATTTAACAGTCCCACCTAATTTTCTGAATTTTGTCTGTTGGTCCCAAAATTACACCTGCGGTGCTCACTCGGGCCCTAAATTTCAGAAATCCTACTTCAACCCCAGATGCTCAATATTTTAGCATTTCTAAATTAATACAAATTAATTAAAAATAAGTCCCTTAATAACCCCCGTACCCCAAATTTGAGGTTTTACCCACGACGACCCCATGAGAATTTCGTCTCACTAAACTTGTAGAGAATCATCCCTAGATTCTCAGGGTGGTGTCCGTTCTTTGATTGAACTTATAATTTGCAAGAAATTAAAGAAAAAGTAAAAATTAGTTTACTCCAGAAGATATGTTTACGCCGCTCCTACCACCAATTTGCTCAGATAGAAATGATGACAGCAGATAATGGAGTCCAGCGGTATCTTCCGATTTTCGATCGGGCAAAAATACATCACGAAATCGATGAGAGAGGGAGAGAGAATGAGAGGAGAGAGAGAGAGAGACTATCGCGTAGAAAAACAAAAGAAGAAAAGAAGAAGAAGAAGAAGAAGAAAACCAAAGAAAGTAAATAAAAAACAAGCCTCCTAAAGCTTCTAGCTTCAAGAGAGTTATAATAATAATAATAATAATAATAATAATAATATATTTAATTAATATTAATAAAATATTTTATTAATAAAAATAGAAATAAATTTTAATTATTTTTTTTCTTATTTTTCCTTCTTTTTTCTTTTTTAAATCCGATTAATTAATTAATTTTTTTTTTTTGGAATCACTCTACTAATCTTCTATATCACTTTTTGGGGTTATTACAATCACTCTCTCTCTATCTCATTTAAATTCGCGCACATTTCTGCATGTGTATGCTTTCATTCGTCATTATACTTATTTGCATGCACACCTCTATTTTAAATGAGATATGTTTCATGTGTATGTCTGCTTTTATTATTTTATTAATTTATTTACACATGTGAAAATGAGATATGATCTCTGGTGATTCAGCGTAAATGTTTAATTAGTCGAAAAGTTTTTAAAACCCAATTCACCCCTCTTTTGGGATCACACTAATTACAACATCTCGTCTGTAGTATGATTAGCTCATCGTAGCCTGGTCCGGACCCAGGGGTGGTCTAATCGACTTCCAATACCAACACTCTCCCCGAGAGGTGTGGTTGCATTGACTCACCCACTAGCAATGATTTTGTGCTCTCATGTACATCACTGGTCCATCAGAGCTCTCATTTCCATAATTCCACAGTAATTCTCAATATAAAAAATATCATGTTTATACAAATCACATTTCTTAGTATTAAAAATATCATGTTTGTATTTCGGTATAAAATCGACATTTTACATATTTCACAAATTCACAGTATTTCCAGCATTTCCATATAATAAGTACCACTTCACCATTTCACTATATAATACCATAAAATTATTTTGATTCAATTATGCAATAAAACATATTATTCTCATGCTACACGATTTAAATTATAATTTCGGAATACCTTAAACTACCCAGGAAAAATACATTTTTAACGAAAATCAGGTTTGATTGCCTCCACAATTTTATTTAACCACAAATATATTTTTCAGAAACAATGACGATCAACCTACATATTTTAGGTTTTTCCCAAATTCATATAATAATAAAAAACACCCATTTCATATGCCTGGATTATACAGAAAATTATGTATAATATATATGAGTTCATATACTCAAATTTAATCGATTAAATTTTTTAAAAATAAAAGTCTAATATAATTTATTTCACTTACCTTATCCTTGGAGTGGTGCCTAAGATCCCAAAATGACGATTCCACTCCATTTAAAATGACGAGAATCGAAGTTAGAATCCTGTGGTGGTGTTCATTTTTCGATTGGGCTGACAGATGGAGAAAAAATTTAAAGAGAGGGAGTGAGTGTTTGGGGAGGGAGAGAGAGAGAGAGAGTGGTGAGAATTAGTGGGGTTCTCATTGGAATGAAATTCTATTCTTCCTTATTTTTCAGGAAGATTGGATCTAATTATATATATATACATATGTAATAATAATATTATTATTATTATAACATTATAATATTATATTATATTATATTATATTAATATATTATATTATATTATTTAATAAATAATAATTATTAATTAATTATTTTTTTTTTTTTATTTTATTGTATTTTTTGGAATCACTACACAACCTCCATGGATGATCTAGCAATTGTTGGTTGCTTTTTTGAACCCCATGACACAAGATGCGATCCAAAGTAGACACAAAACCCACCAGTGAACTTTCTATCTTCAGAGCAGCCAACCCAGTTAGCATCGGAGAAAGAGGAAAGATTACATGAGGATGAAGGAGAAAAATGAAGACCAAAGTTGTGAGTGAGTTTAAGGTAACGTAGGATTCCTTTGACCGCCTATCAATGAGGTAGTCGTAAACAATGCATGTATTGACAAACATTGTTGACAATGAAAGAAATATCTGGTCGAGTGAATGCTAGGTGTTGTGGGCTGCCTACTACACTACGATAGAAATGAGGATCCTCAACCGCGGATCCATCAAGAGCTTCAATGTAAGATTGTGGTTCTTATGGAATTGGGGAGCTGGTGAGTGCAAGGGAGGGTTTACTAGAGGGCCAAGGGATTGTGCCATCTGTGCGAGTGAGAGGACAGTGAGTATTGACCTTAGACTAGGTAACCATGAGGTGATTATTCTACGTTGGGATAGCAGAAGGTGAGCGATCATGGTGAGGCAATGAAGACCCAGGAGGTGAAGTCAAAGACTCTAGAATTTGAGTGGGTGAATGTTACGAGGTGGAAGGAGTTTAGGATAAGTGGGTAGGTGTAGGTGGGCCAGACTCGAGATGTGAGGGATCAAAAGAATACGTGGCACATGGTATGGGCAATTGAGGGGAGATAGTCCATATGGATGTGGGCCCGGAGGGAAGGTGAAGACCCAAAGAGGTAATTTGTGAAAGAGTAGCTGGTTGTGCCGAAGAGAAGGGGAAATGGGCCTTATTGAATTGCACATCTCGGGAGACATAGACATCGCCCGACAAAACATGAAGGCAATGATAGCCTTTGTGGTCTGGTCTATAGCCCATAAACACACAGAGTTTGGATCGCAGATCCATTTTATGACGGTTGTAAGGCCTTAAGTTGGGCTAGCAGGTAGAGCCAAATGTGCAAAGGAACTTGTAATTAGGTGGATGACGAAAGAGAGTTTGAAAAGGTGAGTTATGATTGAGAATTGGAGTGGGCATTTGATTAATGAGAAATACAACTGTTTGAAATGCCTCATACCAATATTGAGATGACATTAATGCGTGAGTTGAAAGTGAGAGGCCAGTATCAACAACATGGTGATGACAATGTTCTACACTTCCATGAGTCGAAGACTGAGCTGCGAACAAATTGTGCAAGGTGGTATAGACTTCATGCAAGGTGGTGCATTCCAGAACCTGTGTGAGAACAAGATCAGACAAGGAAGAATTGATGGTCGAAATGATAAGTTGATCAAGCAAAAGCCGTTGGGTGTGTTCTAGGTTGGGAATATTATCAATCGGTTGGTGGAGGGATGACGGAAGATACATCAACATGGCTATACAATTGGTTACCTTTAAGGAAGGGAACCATTTTGGCTTTCAAGAGCAAGTAATTTTCAATATTGAGTTTAAAAGTAATAAAATGACTAGCAGAATTTAGAAATGTGGTGTTGATGGGAGGAGGTGTTTGGGATTTGTCGAAGGAGTCTAAAGAGGCCATAGTGGCTGAAGAACATGAGAGAAAAAAAAATATAAAAAAATGTTGATGGACGTGAGTCCCTTAATTGGCTCTCGATACCATGCTAAAGTAAATAACAAAATGCAAAGCAAGTGTTTGACAGAATGCCTCAAAGAATTTCCATTAATTCATAATTTTCTTCCACACGGTATTGTGCCAAAATATATACTTATATACACATCTGTTGCATTCCTTAGCCACCACTCCTGAGCTACTGTCATGCTATTGTGTTTGTATGCTGACAACAATAATAAATCACAAGAGCCCATACTGCATGAGCAATAATACATCACAAGAGCCCCATATTGCATGTTGGAGTCCTTGGCCATCAACAATAAAAGAAATTTGGCGTGCTGATAGCTATAAAACTCAAGACCTCCATATTGTGTTGCCGGCAGCAATTAAAAAATTGCAAGGAGGCATGCGTTGTGCTCTCCAATTTCCAATGCTTTGAATTTGTGGAAAATAACATCATTGTATTTGAGAACTCTCTTTAACAAAGCACATTATGTGTTTGCAACAATGCTTTATAATTTTTTTTTAAAAATTTTTTGGCAATAAATTTACTATAGCATCAGTAGTAGCCCATAGGATACATACTGCGATTATACATGCTTGGCAACCAAAATTGGTATTTTAGAATTGGATAGAATGTATTCTGACCTTATGTTTGGAGAGGCCGAATTTAGATTTATATTTGATTTGAACAAAATTATGCTAAAATTTATCTAAATCCAAGGTCTAAAATCTATATCCCAATTGCAGATTAAGTGTATATTTTTTAAGCAATTCAACTTGTTTTTGAGGGAAAATAATGTGTAGCTTCTTTTATTGATATTGAGTGTAGGTCTCTTGGTTTAGTTTGTGTCTTTGTGAGTTAGAGAGATGTTCGTATAGACTTGGTAAAGTGGATAAAAATCCGTTAATTCGAATCATATCCGAACCATTTTAACTGACTTATAATCATCCGTTTGTTAAATAAATCAAATATCAATTTTCATTTTCATATCTAGCCGTTAGGCGAATGTCCGCAAACCGCGTACATTATTAACCCATAAAAGCTCAATGGGATAGCCAACCGAGCCCCATCGCCCCTGCCAGCCCACTGCCCAAAGCCCCAAAGTGCCCACACGGCCCGCACGCCCCTCTCGGCCCCTCCTACTCCAGCCCCCAGGCCAGCCCTAATGTCCCATTCCCATTCGATTCGAGCCCTAGCCCTCCCTCATGCTCCATTCAATTCATCATTGGAGCCAACAGAGACTCAGAGAAAGAGAGCCAGCCGCACGAGGGACGGAGACCCTTCTTCTTCGACCCTTCGAAGCCCTCTGCCCTCCGACCCTTCGCCAGTCTCTTCGATACTTCGAACCAGCAGGAGCTTCAGCTTCGTGAGTTCTTCTTCAACGCTTCGAACCAGCAGCACCTTTCGCGAGTTCGTCAGGAGCTTCGTGAGTTCGTCGTTGACCCTTCGAACCAGCAGGAGCTTCGTGAGTTCGTCGTGGACATTTCGAACGAGAAGGAGCTCTTCGCAAGCTCGTCTTCAAGCCTTCAGCCTTCGTGAGTTCATCTGCTTCGAAGTTCGAATTTGTAAGTATTCTTCTTCTTCTTCTTCTTCTTCTACAGATCTGCTTCCTATTCTCTGTTATTGCATCTTAGTCAAATTGGTCAAAACCCCACCTTGAACCAACTCTTTCTATTTTTTGGCTTGAAGTCAATATTAATAAAGGTGTAATCAAACAGTCATGAATTCCAAGCTGTGTAAGTTTGGTAAAATAAATACATCTGAAGAGAATTATGGAGTATCAAAGCTATGGGAAAAGGGATACAAAAGCTGAGGAGCATGAGTAGCTAAGGCAAAATATATAGCCAAACTGTTTTTTTTTTAATAAAGGATACACAAATTAAAGATAGGAATATGCTAAATATATATAGGTTTCTGCTGAATATATAGATAATAAGCGGCCAATTTGATAACTTACAATTGTTTGAGTGCAAATCACTGAATTAAGTTCTAAACTTGTGACTGTAACCTGCATTTTGAATGATTACAAGCACTAAGAGAAAGAGTTGTTTTTATATCTTTATTGGCTTTAACTGAATATTAAGAGGTGCAATTAAACAATGTAAATAGGGTGCAAAAAACCTGTGAAGCCATGGCAAAAATCGATGTGACATCAGAAGAGAACTATGGAGTACACAATATGGAAAAAGAGATCCAAAAATAATTTCTCTGCATTGCTATTGCTGTAGGCCTGCATTGTAGCATTGTTTCTGTTTTAAGATGAATTTAATCCTTCGCTGGACAATGAAAATATTTAATACCATTTCGTATTTTTTGCAGTGAAGGATTTGGGAAAAAAAATATTTCAATCAATAGTAAATTCAATTGATCAAAATGATGAAATGAGTGAAGAAGAAGTTCAGTTACCAGATTCATCAAACACGAAACTCACAAAAGAAACAACTCCATAGGTAAAAAGAGTTAGGAAAAAAATATTTAATATTTGGACGGATTTTGAGTTGATTGAAAGTGGAGATAAACAATATGCCCAATATAAGTATTGTCCTAAGAAATATCTCTACCATAGTAAGAACTCTGGGACATCGAATTTACATTGTCATGTAAAAAATTGCATGGGAAAGAAAAACAATGATCTGAAACAAATGCTAATGAGTCAAGGTGATGGAAAGTTGTCTTTGCATACACGAAAACTTGATCAAGTTGTACAACGTAAGATAGCAATGGCAATTGTGAGACACAATTTGCCCTTTGCTTTTGTTGAGTATGAAGGAATTCATGAATGAGCGTTAGAATTAAATCCAGAGACAAAATTTGTGACGAGAAATACTGCAAAAGCTGATGTTATGAGCGTTTTTTTTCAAGGAAAAAGAGCACATTTGTGAATTTCTGTTGAATAATTCTAGTAGAATTTCTCTTACGTTGGACTTATGGATTTCATTAAATATTGATGTCTATTTATGTTTAACTACACATTTTGTGGATAAAAATTAGAAGTTTCAGAAGAAAGTGTTGAGTTTTTCAAGCATGCCTCCTCCACACACTAGTCTAGCACTTAGTAACAAAGTCATGTACTTATTAGTGAATTAGGGTATAGACAAAAAGTTATTTTTCATAACATTAGACAATGCTACATCCAATGATTGTTTTGTAGAGTTTTTGAAGTCTAATCTGAACTTGAAAAATGCTTTGGTAAGGGAAGGAAAATTTTTTCATGTTCGTTGTTGCACTCATATATTAAATCTCATTGTCTAAGATGGCCTAAAATTATCTCATTTGGTTGTGGACAAAATACGAGATTATGTCAAATATGTGAAGCATTCACAACATCGTAAGTTTAGATTTCATGAATGTTGTGAAAAGGTAAGAGTGCCACGTGTGGGAGGATTTCACCAAGATTGTCCTATTAGGTGGAATTCTACTTATATTATGCTTGAAAGTGTTTTGTACTATAGAGATGCTATTTGCCAATTCAAGTTTAGTGAGGAGAATTTCAAGTTTTGCCCAAATGATGATGAATGGAAGGAAATTAAGAAAATTGCTTATTTCTTGAAGGTTTTTTATGACTTGACAAATATATTTTTTGGGACATCTTTTCCAACTGCAAATTTGTACTTTCAAGGAGTATGGAAAGTACAAGTAACTTTACTTAATGCGGCATTGGGTAATGATGTCTTTTTAAGGAATGTGACTAGTCAAATGTAAGGGAAATTTGACAAATACTGGTTAGATTATAGTAAAATTTTGGCAATGACTATTATTCTGGATTCTCGTTTCAAACTACAATTTGTATCTTTTTGTTTAAAAGAAGTGCAACCAATGTCTTGGACACGTTCATGAAAATCTGATGCACAAAAAAATGTGGGTTACGTGGGAGTGGGGCATTCTTTTTAGAATAAGGTGGAAGCTTTTGTGAATTAAGGGCTATGAAGATGAATATTTGCTAGTATCAAATACACACACACACACAATGAAATTGATTTCTAACGTCACTAAAGTGGTTTGTTTTTGTCCAAATATTAGGTTAAATCATCACTATTGTGTTTTAATCAATTTGGATCTTACAATTTTGAAAAATTTAAACAGGTAAAAATGATTTAAAACGTCACGTTTGGTGCATTAATACTAAAAATGCCTTCATAGCTTCAAGCATCCATTGTAGAGAAATGCATTTTTCCCTCAAAATATAGAGGCAAGAAACAATAAATGGCAAGCACGTATCTACGAATTATGCCCAAGCTAACATACTAGACAATGCAAGTGCACCTCAACCTTCAATTAAGATTTTTGATCTAGATAGGCCTCCAAAAGGGAGAGGGAAACAGTTGCAGGAAACCATTTCCCGTCAAAGCATATGAACTCAATAGTCACGGCCATCCATTAAATCCAAGCGAAAACGACGCTAGACATATTCATTGATAACAAGAAAAATTAAGAATAATGAAAAAGCCATTGAAATGAAAGACAAACTACAATGAAAAAGATATATATGTGTGTGTGTGTGTGTGTGTGTGTGTGTGTGTGTGTGTGTGTGTGTTGAAGTGCACATCATATCTGAGAAATTAAATTAAACCACATAGAAAGGGCATGAGAGAGCTACCCCATGGTTACTGATTGAAGTTGTTCTTCAACTGGAGAAGCACACTCATGAAGATGGATGGGAGTGAGAGGCAACCAACTCCTACGGAAGCTTTCTGCTTGTGGTATATATACCTAATCTAAGTTGGTTGAGATGTTTGAATTTGAAAATTAGGGTTGCCTTCCAGGATTTTGCAACACGGTCCTTGGCCCCCAGGGATATCCAAATTTGCAACATGGTCCTCAACCCCAAGGGATATCCAAATTTTGTAATTCTAAATTTTAATAGCATTAAAAGTAATATTTTTTTATATCATCAATAGGTAAATATAAATTTAATATTTATCAAATATCAAATTATGGTTTTTCTATCTATTTATTTGGTTAATTTACCAAAAAAAAAATCTATTTTGTTGCATTAAGTCTATATTCATTTGTAATAGAGATGATATAAATGGACTAATTCTCACAAAGTCGGACGACTGTGGATCTTTTGGATCAATACAAATTCATTTTTTAGAGTTACAACAATTAAGACAATTCAATCAAGTCTAAAAAAACTATTTCATAGAAGTTCATTGTTTTCTCTTTTTAATAAAGCAATCAACTTTGATACTTGAATGAACCATATCACTTATGCTTTTATTTTAACAAAAAATTAGCCTCCACGGGCATGACGCGGTGGAAAGGCATCAGCACGTAAGAAGGAGCATTCGGGGTTCAATTTCAGGTAGATACATTCATGGAGCCAGCGGTACCTGTGGGTGATAAGAGTTTACTTTGTGAGCCAGCGATACCTGTGGATGGTGAGAGTTCGCTCTGTGAGCCAGCAGGAATTGTGGATTGTGAGAGTTCTTAATGAGCCAGCGAGGAACGTGGATGGTAATGGAGATGCGTCACGGGGATCGGGTTGACCGAACGTCCAACTAATATTGGAAGTCGTGTCCGCATCCGAACTTTGCCCGAATCAACGAGACCTGAGGGCTGAGGATACTGATCCGTAGGTTTGGTGCCGCACCAGGGAGTCCGAAGGGCTCATTGGTGGCTGGAGTTCCTATATAATTAAAAAAAACAAAAAATTGCCTTAGGCCCGTATCAATAATTATGATTTTACATATGCTCAATTCCTCAGTACATTTTTCATTAACTATAAAATATTTTCTTTGGGCTAGAATACAAGTTATGTCATGAGACGAATCACAGGTATCTAATATACTCATACTTAACTGCCTTCTATAATGTAATTGATCAGGAAACATATAATTTGTGTGTGTGTGTGATTTTAGTCTTGAGGTCTCTTTTACCTCCTTTAGTTATAACCATTTTTGTACTTTGATTTTTTTAATTATTTCGGATCATACATACAAGTGCAGCACACACCTGCATATGCACAATGGTTAGAAGTGTTTCGAGCTGCTGTCCACTCCCCCATATTAGTTTATTATTTGTTTGGTGTATATATGTTCTTACTACTTATGTGTTGAGCACAACAGGTCATAGCCCATGTACACATCCACAGTTCTATCCTTTCTCAATGCAAAGATTCACTTTTGTGTCTTTGGACAGGCACGTGATGAGCTGGGGCACTGATTCTGCTCATGGCCAAGTGTTGTGAAACGCACACATTTCATGTGGCAATCGGTTTGCCACAATAGCTCTATTTGAAAGTGAATATGACCTTGATAATTCATGGATTCGACATAAATAATTCATAAATTCATGTATAAATTTGCCACATATGGACTTTTAGTAAGAATCTAGGCACCAAACAACACAACTTGAGATCATGCCTGTGTACTTGGGTAAGAGTAAGGTTATGCACAAGCAACAACAATGCATGCACATGCAAAAAAAAAAAAAAATCTGTCCTTATCATTGCAGCATAAGATGAATGGTAAGAATTTAACCATTGCAAATTGTTGGCCAACAAGATTTATACCTGAGTTTGAATTGAAACTATCATGATTTCCCCTATGTCAAGTTTGGGAAGGTGCATTTTAGAAGATTTTTTTTAAAAAATTATTATTTTTTTTTTTTTTTTGCTTTTTTGTTTTTACTTTTGTTTTCTATAATTTCAAGTGAAGGATATGATGGTTAAAAGTAAAAGGTCTGAGCAGGAAGTGTTGTTGGTAGTTATGATATGATTTTAGGAAAAAAAGAAGAGAGCCCTTGTCCTTGCACAAGTGTTTGCATTGTGACTGTCGCAAACTCTTCTACAACAATGGGTTGAATGAAAAGGCGCGGGTAGCATTTTAAAATGAAATGCTGACCTAGACTTCTCCCTACATTGTCCCTTTAGCCCTATACTGGGGTAACTATCAGCTGCCACCATGCTTCCTGCGGTGATCAAACCTTAATGCTGATCCTTTTACTATGCTTGTCATTTCTCTCCCCTCTCCCCCCAAAAGACAAAAAAAGAAGAGAAAAAGATTATCAGATGCATTTTTTCTGCCTATACAATATCAGTTGTTGACTACAATATCTCTATTTTATTTTAGATTTAGTATGCTAATTACTTGAAATCTCTCGGAATTTCTATAATGTGGGATATTAAATGGCAAATAAACTTTGTTAATCTTGAATTTGAATTGCTATTTCTTTTAGCTTGTAATGTGTAATTTGAATTAATTTTGGGTTTGAATTCCTGATGTAGCATTTTAATGACCAACACCATTGATTATATGTTTCTGATGGTGTAAATGTGTGTAGATGTCCAGTTCTAGTAAATGGCCTGATGACACAATCATGAGACAGTAGGAAAGATATTTGGGATTATACTGAAGAGTATTGTGCTGTCAGCAGCAATTAAAAAATCCTCAGGAGGCATGTGTTGTGCTCTCCAATTTCCAATGCTTTGAATTTGTGAAAAGTAACATCACAATGTTTGAGAACTCTCTTTAACAAAGCACATTATGTGTTTGTAGCAATGCTTCATAAATTTTTTTTAAAAAAAATTTGGCAATAAATTTACTCTAGCGTTGGTAGTAGCCCATAGGATACAGACTGCGATTATACAGTCATGGCAGCCAAAATTGGTATTTTAGAATTGGATAGAATGTATTTTGACTTTATGCTTGGAGGGGGCCGGATTTAGATTTGTATTGGATCTAGGCAAAATGTAAACAAAATTATGCTGAAATTTATCCAAATCCAAGGTCTGAAATCCGTACACCAGCTGCAGATAAGTGTATATTTCTGAAGTAATTCAATTTGTTTTTGAAGGGAATTAATGTGTAGCTTCTTCTTTTACTGATATTGAGTGTAGGTCTCTTGGTTTAGTTTGTGCCTTCGTGAGTTAGAGAGATGTCCGTGTGTATGTTGATGAAATGTCATTATGATGCAGTACAAAAAAACACAGAGATTGACAATTGACAAAGTTGGGAAATGGGATCTGAAGCCTTGCAAGCTGCTAAGGTTTATCGCCACCTTCTAAGAGCCATCAGAAAACATATTGGTGAGGAAGGCAGCAAGAGGCATTTTAGGGACTTTGTAACAAAAGAGTTCCGGAAGAATGGTGAGGTCTCAGACCTGTCATCCATGCATCAAAAACTGAAGCTTGCTCATGATTATGCTTTTCTGCTCAATAGCGTTCACCACCATAAGGTATAACCACTATAGATCTTTCTACTTCAATAAACTCGAACAACAACGAAAAAACCAAGCCTTAAGTCTCACTAGGTGGGGTTGGCTATATGAATCCTTTTTCGCCAATTTTGGTAAGGATTCATATCATAGTGATCTGACAAATTTTATGCTGGCTGTAATCTACCTAATGCAACCCTCCTCCTTTACCCGGGCTTGGGACCGGCTGTGTGTGGAAAAATTAGGACATTAAGTGTATCACAGGTGGAGTTACTTCAATAGATTCCAACATTTATGGAAATTAAATTTTTTAATGTATAAAAACAATGATCGTGTTTATTTGGATATTGATTTCCAGTATAATAAGAATTTGGATTTTGAGTCATATGTTTGGGGCCTATATGTTTCTGCTATCTTAGACCTAGCACACATCTGATCATCCATTCCCTTGAAACCCTGAAATGAATTGTCAACTGTTTCAGTTTTCAAAATGGAATTAAAACTGATCCATTCAATGTGACATCTACCTGAAGACTGCCTAGCTTTTTTTAGGGTTTTTTTTTTACCTTTTTTTTGTGGTCAGATGAGAAGTATTATCACTCATATCCTTCTCAATCATCAGAATAACCTTCCTAGGGAGCCTGTGGGGCGACAACACCATAGTTACTCTTCCCAGCTTGTTAGAAAATCTTGCAAATAATAATCATTTTTGTTTTGTTTTTTTTTTTTTTTTTTTGGGGGGGGGGGGGTGGTGGGTGGTTACCCCTAATGACATCTTTCGATTCAAATACAGTATGACAGGCAATATGCTGTCATAGGTTTTTGTAGGACCCCCTCCTCCTCAAGAACCAATGCCAACTGCCAAGTGTAGCCTAGCCAGACAAGCCTGTGAGCTAAACATGGACATTACCTTTGGTTGATACATAACCTAATCTCTGTCCTCAAAGCCACATGGGAATAACCCCATACCATGAAGCAACCAACCCTGGTTGACTGGCCAAAAGATCAATTGTACAATTTTTTCTTTGTATACTACTTACTCCATAATGAGAAACTCAGTTGCTTTTTTTTTTTTTTTCACCTCCTTTGCATTACTTTACAGTGGGGAACTCAGCTGCCAATGTCTCATGTCTTTAGCTATATGCTTCCATCTTCAAAGGGGGAGCAGAGCACTTACTCAGTTTATTCTTAATTCTTGGGTTTTAAGTCTTCAAGCCAACTTTTAAGAGTTTTATTCATGTTGCAATCTTCTGCAGCACTGTGCTCTCCCACCATCATATCTCAGGATTCCACTTAATCTTCTCTTCTCTTTAGTGCAACTATCCTCATCCATCAGATGTAATCCATCAATCCAATCATTGCTTATTTTGTCAGAATCTTCTATAACTTTGATACTGTGTATTCTCTCATTTGAATGTTGAGCATAACTATGTTGATGAAACTCTGTCACGGAAGACAAATAATTGCTATATGTTCTGTTGTTTCTTCTCAAATCACAGTGTGCAATTGCTGCTAACCTTATCAAAGTTCTGATATCCTCGTCAGTATATGCTGATGCTGTTCAAGTTTCATTTCATCATTCCCGTGCTAAGGAAGCATTCTTTAGGGTTTGGAATAAGATGGAATTTGGTAGCTTTGTTTGTGAATGGCAACCAATTTGATTAAAGTACCAGTGTGTTATTTGGTGTATTTGTGTGTATTGTTTTCATGGGAATTCTAGGCATTGTTGAATATATAGCCATTGTTGCTGTTTTTATCTTCTCTGTGTCCCCTCCTAGCAGCAAGAAGGGGCTAATTATTTGGGAAGGAATTTGGCAATGATATTCTGAGCACCTTAATTTATTTAAGTTTGGTGGACTCTGCAGGACTTACTATTCTCTTACAACATTGCTGTGGATAGATCAGAAGAAATGAAAAGAACTCTGGGAAAATCTGCTGCAAGTGTGGGTCTTCAGCTCCCTGAAGCTTATCAGCCTTGATGGGCCCAAGATTTTTCAGTTCCTCTGTCATGGAATTTTTGTTTTGCAGAATTGAAAATTCTTCTCTCTCCCTCTCTCTCTCTCTCTTAGGTAGCATGCCATTATTTAGAATTCTATAGCTTGAACCTAATGAACTCATAAGTAACAGATGACTCATTTTCCTTTCATCTGACTCTTTTGTTAGAGAAAAATCTTAGGTTCAAATGTACTGTTAAGATTTTGGTAATCTGGGTTTGGAGTGTAATTACACATCCAAGTTATTTTATAGCTTTTCAAGCTCTTGGTTGTGCCCCAACACGGGAAGAAATGAAGGACCTCTTACTTATGCAGGAGACCCTGCCATTATATTATATATATGCTGTCGTCCTTTTAATTCACCTTCTTATGCATTACAATACTTTCGACAGAAGAGAGAGCACAATTTTGTATTATTTGACTTCGAATGTTAGTGCATTATAATTTCATTCTATTTTAGCCTAGGCTCCAACAACAACAATATGGTGATTGAAAATTTTCTGACTTCTCCATTTATAATCTTTATGCTAGTCATTAGTCCATGGTAGATATCTTTAATGACATCAATATACCTATTACATACACATTTTTTCTCTAAAATTCACCTTAAAACTTTCATAGATATATCATATGCTTTCTCTAGGTTAATAAATATCATAAGCAAGGCCTTTTACCTAAATTTTTTCATTATCTTAAAAGAAATATAGCTTTTGTAGTAGATTTTTCAAGCATAAAATCAAATTAATTTCTGGAGACCTTTGTTTATAAGCTTAATCTTTGTTTAATTATCCTTTCTCATAATTTCAGGGTATTATTACAAGTTTACTTCACGATAGTTATTATAATTTTGAATATTTTTATTTTAGCCTAGTTTCCAAAGTATAAAAATTGACATTAGGACTTTGGATTATCAATGGGGTTCATTCGGTTTAGCTAATTTAGTTTAATTTCAGTTGATTGACATTTTTTATTGAAATTTTTCAAAATATACTCAATTAATGGGGGAGTTACTAACAAAATCTTTTAGCTAGATTTGATTAACAAAAATTTTACAATAAATGATTTAATTTGATTAATTAATTTAAATTTTTTATTGTATTGACAATCAAAATTTTGGTTCTTTTAAAACTTTCATAAATTGATGGAATTAAGTGAACTAACTGAAACGGGCATCCCATCCCACATGTTCGGCTGAGCCCAGCCTCGGATGAGCAAATAGCCAAGATCTTAACACTTAAATCAGTCAGAAACTGAGTAGGGCCGCAGCTGCACTCTTCTACGAGGCACCACGTGTATGCCACGTGGCGTCCTCGGCTCCACGATCTCCTGCGCAGCCGACACCTGTCCTTTAACTGTTACCGCTTCTTCGCTTCAGGATTCAATATAAATATAGAGAGGCGTGGTGAGAAATGAACAAAAGGCAGGCCCTCATCTGTTCTATATTTACGGTCTGCTCCCCCAAATATTCCAAATTTAGGAAAAAGAGAGGCAGACACAGCGAGTGTGGTGTGGGGAAGGATTGAATGGGATCGGAAACGTTTCTGGAAGTAATACTAGCAATACTGCTTCCCCCTGTGGGCGTCTTCCTCCGCTATGGCTGCGGGGTAATCCTCTCTCTCTCTCTCTCTCTCTCTCATCCTTTTTTTTTTTTTTTTTTTTAAGAAATAAGAGATCGAGTTGTTCATTCTATTATTATGTTTTTTCAGTTATTGTTGATGATTATTATTTAATAATTAGGAATTGTAATTTGATAATGAATGCAGGTGGAGTTTTGGATAGACTTGCTGCTGACGATACTGGGATACATTCCGGGGATTATCTATGCAATTTATGTTATAGTTGGATAGTATACTCTCTCTCTCTCTCTCTCCCTAAAAAAAATAATTTGATGAGAATGGAATGGATGAGGTGTTGAAGATGTGGTTTAATATATATACATAATTTGAACATCCGGGTGGATGGATGGTTGGTTCTTTCTTCTTAAGTTTACCCTCTGATCAGTGTAATTATATGACATGACATGAGATGATGCGTAATTCATGTTTCGGTCAATTGTGAATTGAAGCAAAACGTTCATTTCCTTTTGCATCTTTCAATCTTCGTGCTGTTTTAAATTTATTTGTTGGGGAAATATATACATAATGAAATGAAAATCTAAATGCCTTTTTTTTTTTTTTTTAACAAAAAAATAATATTAATTTATGAACGAATGGATAGAGCGATTGGAAGGCAAGTCTGCGATGGTTGTTTATTTTTATTTTTATTTTTTGTTACTTTAGTATAGTTTTTTTCGCATCTAATTTTAACTTTATTTTCCTTCACATGCCCTCCATGTAATCATTTTCTTTTCGGGTGTAGAAGTTCTTATATTTTGCGTTTTATAATTTCATCTTCAAATTGATTTTAAAGATCTTTTGCGGTCAAGAAAAGAAAAATAAGAGTATTTCAATTTTTAATATTTTGTTGTCAAGAAAAAAGTGGATAAATATTGAATTAATAAATAAAATTAAAATTTTATTTATATTTTTAATATTTTGTATATTTTTTTAATTATATTAAAATATTTTTTTATTTTAATGATATTTGACATAAAAATAAAATAGTGAAAAATATAATTAATATAATTAACTGGTACTGCACTTTCCTTTCATGACAGGTTATGCGGCCCGTAGGTTAGACCTAGCATATAACCGGTCGACTATAGTTAAGTCAAACTAAGTAGTAAGTATAATTATGCCAACCCGATACCCGAAATTCTGCATCGGAGAGTACTACCTAGGTCTCCAATAGAATATCCAATACCAACACTTTCTCTAAGAAGTGTAATTGCATTATTTTCCAATGTATAGCTACGGTACCGTGCTCATAACATAACATCATATTCACATGACTCTCATATATGATAATTTACATCACAAAATTAAAATCATAATTCATTTTCATAAAACTGTATAAAATATAAACTGTTCGTAATTTTGTGGAATATCTGTCATATACTGTTTACTAATATCAATCCCCGATCGTCAATCATAACCCGATCCCCAATTATCATATCTAATCTCGGCTCATAGCCGTAACAATTCAATATTTCACAAAACTTGTTCATTCATGTCAATTAAAATTGTATTCATGCCACACAATTTTTCACCTGATAAATCATAAATAAATAAACTGCTTGAGAAAATAAACATTACTGAAAATAGAGATATGAGTATCTACAAGTTGTTATTTTACTAAAATGTAGATACATAATTAAGTACAAGAAAGGCGCAGATAATCAATCCTACCGCCTTTGGTTCGTATTAAAACGTGCCTATGGTTTGAAACTCCAAATTTTTAATCGATGAACGTTCAGAAAGTCCAAAACTTTAATCCAAAAATATAATATTTGAATTTAATCGGTTAGTTTTGAAAATAAAATATTTAATCAAATCCTAGGTACGAAAACCTAGGAAAAGTCATAACTACATATATATAAACATATCTAGTATTTCAATCGGTTAAAACTTGTAAAAGTAATTGACATAATATAATCCCCTTACCTGATTCCTGAAAACGATCTAGAACTCTCAGAAACCGAAACCCTAACTTTTGGAGCGGGGCTTAAAAACGAGATCCCACAAGCCAGGAGGAGGGAGAGAGAATCAAGGAGTACTCGCGAGTGATCCGGGGAACTCTGAGAGAGAGAGAGTTTTCCCCCAGCAAAAGTGTGATTAAGAATGAGTTTTATGAGAGTTTTAGCATAAAAATCATGTATTGCTTGAATGGATTCTTCATTACAAGGAAGGTATTTATAGACCTTTTTAAGGAAAAGTTTCCTCATTTAACATAAAACATTTAGGTAACTTTTAAAAAAATATTAAATTATATAATTAATTTTTGAAAATCTTCCATTTAGGTAACTTTTTAAAAAATATTAAATTATATAATTAATTTTTGAAAATCTTTCATTTAGGTAACTTTTTAAAAAATATTAAATTATAGAATTAATTTTTGAAAAATTCTCCGCAAGTTTGAAATTCAAAAATTCTCCGCAGAGTCAGTCGGCTGACTCACTCGACATCACTCGACGGTCACTAGTTAGTCGGCTAGTCGGCTGGGCAGTTATCTCTTTAAATATTTTCTATTTTTTATATCTTTAAAATCTAGTTTACTTAAAAAACTTAATTATGACTTTTCAAAAACATGTTCAAGATTATTTTTTTTTAAGTGCCGGTTTCTAAGTTTTTGTATCTTAAGGAACTTCACATATCTAAATAGTGATGACTTGAAATACTTACAAATATCTTTCTAAATATGATCTCCTTAATTATTAAGTCTTGTAACCTCTTGAGGTTCAGTCTTCACTTCAAGGTCTACTTGTTCTTTAAGCTCTTCATGTATCTTTTATTTCTTCAATGTTCTGAAAAGCTTTCATTTGATTGACTTTAATTTTTAGCTTACTTCTATGATTAATCGTGAGTGTCCTTTTACTTATACCTGAATTAAAATCACTTAACAACGCATGTTAAAAATCCTTCATTTTATTATCATCAAAATAAGATTGAAAAACTCAGTTAGGCCAATATTTTATTTATTTATTTATTATTTTATTTTATTTTATTTTTCTGTTCGGATTACTATAGAACGCTACTGAGTATGAATACATTAGATACCTGTGATTCGTCTCATGACATAGCTTGTATTCTAACCCAAAGGAAATGTTTAATTGTTAACGAACAAGATATTGAGGAATTGAACACATATAAAATCATAATGGCTGAAATGGGCCTAAGACAATTTTTTGTTAAAATAAAAGCATAAGTGATGTGGTTTATTCAAGTATCAAAGTTGTTTGTTTTATTAAAAAAAGAAAACAATGAACTTTTATGAAATAATTTTTTTAGACATATGTCAATTGTCACAACCAGCTCATTTTCACACACACACACACACACACACACATATATATATATATATATATATATTATAACATCAAATCATAAAATCAATACTACATATCTCACAATCCTGCTCAGCAAGTCATCATCCACCTGGACCCATGGGTATTAGGGATATAACAGAACATATAACAGAAGCCTATGCAGCAGAAAGTATAAAATTATATACATCTCATCATAATGTGCATAACACATACTAGAGTACTACAAACACTATCTCTCAATATATATATACATCCCACAAATAAATCTAGGAACAATTCTCACAAAAATCTAACTGTCCCTACCAAGACTCACCCTTCCAACAAGGGCAGATAATTGCTCTATATCAGCGGGGCTTTTCTCGCTCTCCTATTTGGAGCTCCTGAAAATTTTATGAAATTTAGGGGTGAGACACCTCTCAGTAAGGGAAATAAACTAATACTAGTGTATGACAATATGAGTATTTTGTGTTCTACATATACCATACATAACATATTCAATACTGTTTATCAAATATGGGAAAACATAAGTACATCAAACATGGCAGAACATACTGCATTTCATAAGCATATCTCATCTCATATCATAATAATAATATAAAACATCTTTGGTAGGTTAGGTGGCTGTTGTCATGTATTACCCCCACATGACTGGGTTGTGTGGCCCGAAGGCGGGACCCGACAATGGTTGGCCGACCACTGCTAAGTCAATAGTCTAGTCTGTAGGTCCGATGGGTCTACCCAAACTGATCCGTACACTAGGGACGATAACAACACACTTCTTGAAAATAACCAAATCTTCCATCCAATCTCACACCACTCCGTACAGCGGCGTTAACACAAATATCATGATCACGAAGACCATGGACACATAGCAACGGTACTGTGCAAGTGCTAGTCTAAACCAAGCCAAACAAGTTCTGATATCATATAGATATACTAAAACCGTGATACATAAATATCTCATATAATTTATTTTCACATCAATCATATCATTTCACATATATACGTGTATCATGAAAATCATCGCCCCGTACGCCGGTATTACACATTTTATCATAACTCAGCTCGTACGCCAGCTACACATAGCACAGCCCGTACGCTGGTAAACCATAATCACATAGTACGGCCCGTATGCCGGCAAATCATATCTCATAGCACGGCCCGTACCCCGGAAAATTACATCACATAGCACGGCCCGTACGCCGGCAAATCACAGTCACATAGCACGGCTCGTACACCGGCAAATCACATAAAAAATCTCGGCCCGTACACCGGTTTTCCATCATAAAAATCTGTATCATCCACATTCCCATAAAATAGTATTTCACAACATTTTTACTCATGCCACACCACAGATTTTTCACATATTCAACATACGATCATTTTCACAGTATTTTGCAAATATAAAACATATATATAAACATATACATTTCCATAAATCAAATGATAAATATATACATACATATATATATATATATATATATATATATATATATATAAGCATTTTCTCAAAAACAACAACTAGCTTAGTTTATCCCCTTACCTAGTTTTTGGACAGCTCTTAAGAAAGTCTTCCCCGCCCCCGCAGGATTCCTAACTCAATACCCTGAAAATGAAATCCACAAGAACTAAAGTTTCGTATTTTCGTACGTACAATATTTTCTATAACTATCACTAAGTCAAATTAGGCTTAAAAGCATTACCTCAACTTAGGGAGGATTCCCAACGTTTCCAATCAATACCTCTGGAAACGAAAACTCTCAGCATTAAACTTTAATATTTTAACGCATAAAACACTTTTCTCAACTATCACAAATCCAAAAATTGAGTATTAAGCCTTACCCTGGCTTTGGGATGGTTTCCACCTTCCTTTCACCGATGATTCGCTCCAGTAGATTCGGAGAGAACTCCACTAGGAGCGTCGTGGTGACTTTGGATTGTCGATCCGACGAAGATCTGGCCCGAAATCGACGAAAGAATGAGAGAGAACCGAAGGGGAGAGAGAGAGAAAAGAGTTAGCTTCTTAAAGAAGCTTAAATCCAGATTTTCGTATAAATAAAACAGGGGATTTCGTCGACGAGCCCATTCATTGTCTACGAGTCCTTCACAAATTCCGTCGACGAGACCCTGTATTCGTCCATGAAATTTAGGCTACCTAGGAACCCCTCTCGATATTTTCTCATCGACAAAATCCTGTGTTTGTCGATGAATTCTCTTAAGCCTTCGTCGACGAACCCCCTGTATTCGTCGACGACCTCTTTCTATTTTCATTCTTCATTCCCCTATTTTATTATTTAAATACCCTTCTAAATTCGGGTCATTACATCAATTGTCTCAATTGCTGTAACTCTAAAAAATTCTTTTGTATTGATTCAAAAGAATAAGAGTCGACTCATGGCTTTGTGAGCATTCGTCCATTTACATCATCTCTATTAAGAATGAATATAGACTTTATAAAACAATATATATATATATATGTATATATATATATATATTGTAAATTAAGCATAAATAGATTTAAAAATTATAATTTATATTTGATTTGTTTGAGTGATAAATTAAAATTAGGTAATTCTTTCTTATCATATCTTTTCTCATTTCAATATTAAAGTTCCAAAAAGAGACACTGAATTTCCCTAGATTGGTTTTATGAATCATTCAAATATTGAATGATTAGATAGGGATTTTTTCTTATGAATTAAAATAATTTTTTTTATTATAAAGTAAAAATTTTAAAATAACAACACAGAAAAAACATGTGTGTAATACTAATAAATGTATGAATAATTATTTTTATTATTTGCTCAATAATTTAAATTTTGATATTGTAACTAGGGTTATATTAGTTGGAAGTTTTTTTTGTAAAACAATTTATACATTTAAAAATTTTTGAATTTATAGTTTGGTAAACATTACATTCAATTTAGATATATAATATAATTTGACAATTATTAAATTTATATTTACCTATTGATGATACAAAAAAATATATATATATTTTTCAATGCTATTAAAATTTTGAATTACAAAATTAAGTAAATAATATTATTTTAATTAGTTTGGAGCATAAATTTTTAATTTTAAAAAAATATAATTTATTTTTATATGTTTAAATAAAATTACATTAAGTTTTGTTCAAATTCATGTCACTAGTATTAAAGATATACTTTGTAAAAATTTTAGTAAAATTCAGCTAGTGTATTTTGTTGTTTTATTTTTTTTAAAACAAATTCCCAACCGTCAGATGCATATCGCGTGGTGTGCAAAAAGAATTTGGATGTCCCCGGGGACCGTGTTGCAAAATCCTGAAGGCAACCCTAATTTTCCGATTCAAACAGCTCAACCAGCTCAGATTCGGTATATATACTACAAGCAGAAAGCTTCCGTAGGGGTTGGCTGCCCCTCTCTCCCATCCTTCTGCGCGAGTGTGCTTCTCCAGCTGAAGAACAACTTCAATCAATAACCATGGGGTAGCTCTCTCACGCCCTTTCTTTGATCTGAATTTACAGGGTTTAATTTAATTTCTATATATATATGTTATCAATGAATCTGTCTGGCGTCATTTTCGATTGGATTTAATGGACGGTCGTGACTATTGAGTTCATATGTTTCGACGGGAAATGGTTTCCTGCAACTGTTTCCCTCTCCCTTTTGGAGGCCTATCTAGATCAAAAATCTTACTTGAAGGTTGAGGTGCACTTGCATTGTGTATTATGTTAGCTTGGGCAGAATACGTAGCTACGTGTTTTCCATTTATTGTTTCTTGCCTCCTATGTTTTGAGGGAAAAATGTATTTCTCTACACTGGGTGCTTGAAGCTATGAAGGTGTTTTTAGTATTAATGCACCAAACGTGACGTTTTTAATCATTTTTCTCTGCTTAAATTTTTCAAATTTGTAAGATCCAGATTGATTAAAGCACAGTAGTGACGATTTAACCTCATATTTGGACACTGACAAACCACTTTAGTGACGTTAGGAATCATTTTTACTGTGTGTGTGTGTGTGTGTGTGTGTATTTGATCCCATCAAATATTCATCTTCACAGCCCTCAATTCACAAAAGCTTCCACCTTATTCTAAAAAGAATGCCCCACTCCCAATTAACCCACATTTTTTTGTGCATCAGATTTCCATGAACGTGTCAACTCTTGCCACAAATTTTTTTGACATGGGAGAATTTGTCTCTACCACTATCTACATTTGTCATGTTCACACAATTTATCCTATTGTAAAGAGGAATTTTTCTAATGTCTGATACAGAACTCCACAGTAAACAATTTGCAATTCCAAATGGGTTATTGCATAACAGGTGATATTATATGATCAAATGCTGAATTGTTCTTTTTCCCCCATACTCTTCAGCACCCATGGTCTCATGGCTAGACAAGAAAGTCTTACTTCAAATTATATAGCCCATGGAAAATTAAACAAATTACCACGTAACACATCATTCTAGTTATCTTCAAAGAGCTTTTTAACAATCTTAAATACCTCAAATAGAAACAGTTCTGTATTATTTGGTTCAAGTGAAGTTTGCAAGTGCCAACCTCTATGCATTTTGCATTGCTACCCATCCAAAAACGATCTTGTTGTATTACAGTGTACAACACTTTTGTGTTTTTGTGTGGGAGAGAGAGAGAGATAGAGGGCACAAACTGGGTAGCCGATTTGATTTGTGGAAATGAGAGCAGTACATTATAAGAAATAAAGAAAACATGGGATTGAGAGTGCCTTAAGAGTAGATATATGGTATTATTTTTACATTTTAATATTAATATGTTATGTCTTTATTATTTATATACTACATTATTTACATACGCAGTATATCATTATTATTTATGTTTTAGCTTAAATGCATAAATATTTTGCCATTTTATGATGAACATATAGAGGGGCAAAGAGAGCTGGGTAATATATAGCACCTCATTAATTATGATGGGACTGGGGTTAAAGTAGGGATTTTTGGTTGTCTTAGGGTTAATTTTACATTACTCTAAAAAATTATGAAAATGAAAACTAAAAATATAAAAATAAATTAAAATTTGAAATTTAAAATTCGTAATTTGTTGAAAACTAAAAAAAACTAAAATTTATCTGATTGTCTTTTCATTTTTGTCCTTGAATAAAATAACAATTCAAAAATATAACTAAAATGATGAAAAATGCAAAAGAATACAAATGAGGAAATATGATAATAAAAAGTAGAAGCTTACTTAATTATATTTTTAGAATCATTATCAATATTCAAAGAAATATTTTTGAATAATTTTGTTTTATGGATATTTTATTATAATTACATTTTCAATTTACATGGTCATTTTATTTTAATTTTTATTAAAAAATGTATATAGCCACAACAATTTTTTCAGTTTAAACTTCAATATCTAAAAATATAAGACAGAAACAGTGTAGACAAACGATTTGTCTACACCTTTATCTTCATTGCAATGCAACGAAAACAGAATATGAAATGATAACAAATGGCCCATTAATGTTTTGTGGTCTTTCTCATTCTCTGTGTGTGTGTGTGAGAGAGAGATTTTAATCTTGAGACACTTTGAGCTGCTGTCCACTCTCCCTTATTAGTTTATTATTTGTTTGGTGTATATATTTTCTTACTACTTATGTGTTGAGCACAACAGGTCATAGCCCATGTACACATCCACAGTTCCATCCTTTCTCAATGCAAAGATTCACTTTTGTGTCTTTGGACAGGCATGTGATGAGCTGGGGCACTGATTCTGCTCATGGCGGAGTGTTGTGAAATGCGCACATTTCATGTGGCATTTGGTTTGCCACAATCGCTCTATTTGAAAGTGAATATGACCTTGATAATTCATGGATTTGACATAAATGATTCACAAATCCATGTGAAAATTTGCCAGCCATACCACACGCATTAGGTTACTTAGATCCCACATATGGACTTCTAGTAAGAATCTAGGCACCTAACAACACAACTTGATATCATGCCTGTGTACTTGGGTAAGAGTTGGATTATACACAAGCAACAACAATGAATGCACATGCTAAAAACAAATGTGTGTCCTTCTCATTGCAGCATAAGATGAATGGTAAGAATTTAACCATTGCAAATTGTGGGCAATAAGATTTCCCCCCTGTCAATTTTAGGAAGGTGCATTTTAGAAGATTTTTTTAAAAATCTTTTTTTTTTTTTTTTGTAATTATGCAAGTATTTTTTTTTTTTTTGCTTTTTGTTTACTTTTGTTTTCTGTAATTTCAAGTGAAGGATATGATGGTTAAAAGTAAAAGGTCTGAGCAGGAAGTGTTGTTGGTAGTTTTGATATGATTTTCGGAAAAAAGGAAGAGAGCCCTTGTCCTTGCACAAGCGATTGCATTGTGACTGTCGCAAACTCTTCTACAACAATGGGTTGAATGAAAAGGCGTGGGTAGCATTTTAGAATGAAATGCTGACCTAGACTTCTCCTGACATTGTGCCTTTAGCTCTATACTTGGGCAACTATCAGCTGCCACCATGCTTCCTGCGGTGATCAAACCTTAATGCTGATCCTTTCACTATGCTTTTCATCTCTCTCCCCTCGAAACACCTCCCCTTCCCCCCAAAAGACAAAAAAGAAGAGAAATGAAAGATTGTCAGATGCATTTTTTCTGCCTATACAATATCAGTTGTTGACCACAATATCTCTATATTATTTTAGATTTAGTATGCCAATTACTTGAAATCTCTTGAAATTTTTATAACTTGGGATATTAAATGGCAAATAAACTTGCTTCTTTGTTAATTTTGAGTTTGAATTGCTACTTCTTTTAGCTTGTAATGTGTAACTTGAATTAATTTTGGGTTTGAATTCCCGATGTAGCATTTTAATGACCAACACCATTGATTGTACGTTTCTGATGTTGTAAATGTGTGTTGATGTCCAGCTCTAGTATATGACCCGATGACACCATCATGGGACCATAGGAATGATATTTGGGATTGTGCTGAGAACAGTATTTGAGTGATGTCAAAACAAAATTTGTTGTGCTGATGAAAATGAGCCATAATATGGTGGGTGTATGATGCATGAATAAGAACTCAAGCAAGTTTCTCAATTCCCAATTTTTACGGGGAAAGAAAAAGAAAAGAAGAGAAAATAGATTGATATTACAGGGAGAGGGCATTAGGAGCGTTTAAGTAATCAGCACATTTTGGTTTGTAAACTTGAGTATCTAAAACACCCAATTCTCAGCTCCTGCTTGTGGAATGTCAGACTGCATAGTTTTTGAATTTGGAATACTCTTGAACAGTTGAATGTAGGTTTTAGCTTTAGCTTTGAATTGTTGTTTCTTCGTTGATCTGAAAATTTTGAGTA